>NW_021605170.1:3578605-3585148 GCF_004785775.1 Grammomys surdaster | reverse complement strand
AAAGAAGGAAAGACAGAAAGAAAGAAAGAAAGAAAGAAAGAAAGAAAGAAAGAAAGAAAGAAAGAAAGAAAGAAGGAAGGAAGGAAGGAAGGAAGGAAGGAAGGAAGGAAGGAAGACTGTGATGGAAATATATGAATGAGTATAGCATGCATTTAGGAAAATAGAATAATGGGACACAGAAAGACAAATCCAACTCACACTAAATCTTAAAAAGTTGACTCGAAATAACACAGTCTGATTACCAGTGTCCCGAGAAGGACAGCATTTCAGAAGATACTGGACAAAAATCTATAAATTTTCAGTTACATAATAAAGTTAACAGAAAGCATGAAACACTGAGAAGAAAAAATTCGGTTTCTAGTCATTAATATGGATAGCGGCACTGTCAGTTATGACACAAAAGGTATGAGAAACAAAATCGAAATTAGACAAGTAGGGCAGAATCTGACTAAAAAGCTTCTTGCCGGAAAACAAAATAACCAATCAAAAACTACAAAGCAGAATGAGAGAGCAATGTTTGCAAATCACATGTCTTCCAGGGGCTATTCAAAACATACAAAGTTAGCATGCAACCCAACAGCAAAACAATCCAATACCCCAGTAAATGTGAGAAAGAACCTGAACATATGCTTCCAAAATGAAAGCACACACATGGTTGATCAATTTACAAACAGACGGTGAATAACACTGACCCTCAGAGAACCTGAGTCAAATGGAGATGAAGTATCGTCACCATCTTAGGGTGGCTGCCACTAAAACGACAATAGGCAACAATGTTTGATGAAGGTAGTTTAAAAACAGACCCTGTGTGCTACTGGACAGAACACAAACTGGTATAAACATTCTGGGATACATTAGAATGTTTCCTAAAATAATAAAAGTAAAAGTCTGTATGATCCAGGCTAGCTCAGAAGTTCCAGCCCTAGCTCTCCATCTGGAGATTGACAAATCAGGGGCTGGCCCATGGTAGCTCTTGCCTCTCTTCATACTGATTCTTTCCAGTTACTGGACTATATTAGAGCACACACAGGAGGGATTCTCAGTAAAACTAAAAAGGTTCTTGGAAGGAAGAACCTTTATTTTGTTCATTAAAATCTACTTTGCCTGGAACCCAGGAATTTTTAATTCTATCAAACTGAATCAAATCATTCTCCCAAATGGCAAGAAATAAAAGCGTGTTTTGCCTATTAGGATATGCCTAACCTTATCTGAGAGTGAAATCTAAATAGAGCACCGTTTATCTCACTTGCTGCAGTTCAGTCAGAATTTACAGATAGATCATAGATAACAAGGAGTCAGAAGGGCCAGCTCGAGCCTCATCCTACCTTTTCCACATCCCCCAGGCCCTCAGTGTCCAGGAGGACCAGGATGTGCTTTGGTTTGATGGGATGTGGCACACACCACATCCAGATGCCCTTGGTTTCAGACTGCACAGTGGAGCCCAGAGAGAATCCTGAAGGGAAGAGAAGAGGATGAAAGTCAGGATGTAAGTGTCCTGCATAGGTAGCCTTGTGTGCTGAAACGTCAGCGCCCAGCCGCCAGTATTACTGCCAGTGATTCTGAAGGTATTAGTAGTTGAAGCCTCGTGGAGGATGCAGGTAACTGGTAACTAGAGAAGAGGTTTTGAAGGTTATAACTGGGTCTCCAATCCCTTCATCGTTTTCTGCCTCCCTCTTCCATGCAGCCAGTCCTCAGATCAATGAACCAAGAACTGTGGAGTGAAATCTAAATCATGATAAGCTCTTCCTCATTGAGGTCTCTTCTCGGGTGTTTTGGTCACAGCCTCAAAAAGATACAAAGAAGGGGGACATGCCTGTGAAGAGCCAAAGTCAGCAGCAGAATGGACAGAGTGTTGTACCTCAGCACTTGAAATGGTGCCCCATCTCCCCTCAAGAATGTCTTCCTTTATAAGTCATACATGTCAAACTATTGGGAACACGTAATACGAGAACGAAGCCGCACAAGGGCTCCAGACAGAAACAAAGAGGCATCCACAAGACATAAAATATGGATCTCTCTGCCACCTGCACTGAGAGTATTTGGAGCAGCCATGGCTGTACACGCCTCCAATCCTTACAGGCAGGAGACACACACAGGATGATTGCCAGTAATTTGAGAGCCACTAGGACCCTATAGCTAGAGCCACGCCAATCAACAACACTTCTCAAACAAAACAAGAAAACAAACAACAAAAAACAAACAAAAATAAAACAAACAACAACAACAAAACTCACAAAGGTATTTTTTACAAATGGTGGGGAAATGGCATAGGCTCCAAGACAGAGACACATGAAAAAAAAAAATAGAAAAAGGAAATAGTTACGATAGTTTTTGCATTCAGAATGATTAAAGACAGAACTGTGCAGCTATAAAAGGATTAAAAGTCCTTTTAAAAGTTTTCCCAAGACTTATTTATTTCTAAAGAAACAGTTCTTAAGATTTACATATTTCATTTTATGTGTATGAGAATTTTGCCTGCGTGTATATAAGTGCACCGTGTGCATGCCTGGTGCCTATTGAAGCCAAAAATTTGCATCAGATCCTCTCTGGCTGGAGTTATTAAACAATTTAAGTGGGTGCACAGACCTAACCTTGCTCGCATGAACAATGAGCGGTCTTAGCCACTGGACCATCTCTCCAGCTCTACCTTTCAGAGATTTTTTAAGTCTTAAGAATTCAAAGACTTTTCTATCCTGATGGAAATATTTTATTGGGAAAGAAAAACCTGCCGTATGAGACAGAAGATCGAGGCGCAGGATCCCATTGTTTAGGGCATCAGAAAAGGCCCCATCTTGAGCACTCATAGGGGAGATTTTCTTTAACAGAAGAGAAGGGAAGAGCGCAGGAAAGATTATTGTGGAGCAGTAATTAAGGTATGAAAATTAGCATGAGAGGGTAGTTTTGCTGTCCTTTGTTATAACTGGGAATAAAAATTATGGAAATGCGGCAGAGAGACAGTCAAGCCTTTGGCTGGTACCCAGCGTGCAACTCACCGTGATTCTGTCCCGCCAGACAGTTCATCAAATAAGACTTCCCTGTACGGTACAATCCAACAATAGCCACGACTACCACTGGCTGAGAAATCTTGTCCAGAATCTCTATGGCTTTCCGGTTCACGGACAGCTGTCCATTGTGGTTTTCCACCAGACATATGGGAGCCGTTTGTAGTTGGGTCATAGTAACCTGCCAACCTAGATGAGTCTACAATAGGAGAAAGAGTGTGGTCATTCTCTGCCTCAGTAGCCATCCAACGGTTCAGTGGTTGGACTGGTCGTGACCTTTGTAGGTTTCCTGTTGGCAGCGCGTAGGCTCACATGGCAGCGTGTACCCTTGTATCTGCAGGTAAGGGGCCCTCCTTCTCTTTCTTCATTATTCTTCAAAGTTCTAAAGAAGCTTTGGTAACACATGGGCTGCTCTCATCTATAGAGTTTTAATTCGATGTAATAAAAGCCAAACAACAGTGGCCTTCATCAAGATCACTACACACTATATGCTAAGCCTTGTAATGAACACCTTTAGTATATGACCTCAAAAAATCTGGAAGTACTTACAAGTTATGGATTATTGCACCCATGTTGCAAATGAGAAAAGCAAGTTTCCAAAACCATAACAACCCAGCAAAATGGCAGACTAGTGGTCTCTAAGCCCTTGGTCTCTCTTTAGATTTTAAAATGGCTGAAACTACAAAGAAACTTTGAAAGACACGCATGAATTACACAAACACTGACATGCGCAGCTGAATGAAGGGTAGGAATTATACCCGTATTTGTTTGACTTTTTACTGTCTACCTGCACCCCACCTGACAGGTTCTGTCTGCGGGAAGCAAGGCAGAGCTTAATTGCAACAGGCTAACCTGGGGTTAACCTGGTCTCAGTTTTGCCTAACCTGGATTTCAAATAGGGATTATTTTTTGAACCTGAAAACAAAATCTCCACATGATAAATAAATAGAAAAAAATCCACTTTGTAAAATTAAGAACTTTTGTGCAGCAAAGTATTCTATAAAGAGTGTGAAAAGGCAACCCAAGAATGGGTGACGACTACTTGTAAATCACATATGTGATAAAGGGTTACTATCTTAAGCAAAGTAGCCCTACAGTGCATCACACACAACTCAGTTTTAAACTGAGAGAAGCACTTGGTTAGATATTTATGCAAAGAAGATTTACAAACTTCCGTAAGCACACAAGATAATATTCGATATTGCTAATCACCTTGTAGAAGAAAACTCTAAAAAGAAAAAAATTTTTAAAGAAATTATTTGAAAAAGATGCAATGTTTAAATTGGGAAGTACCAGAGTGAAAGGTGAAGTGTCTGTGTCCCCAGGATTTGTTAGGGAAACATGGAAGCAAAATGCAGAAACTTTTCATTACACAATTTCTGTCTTAGCCAGGCTTGGGGACCTGGTGTAAAAAAGTCTATAGTCCCATGATTATATGTGATTTGGCTTCTTATAGCTCACTGAGGCTGAGGCTTGCTTTGGGCTAACATACATATTTATTTGAAATTGTCTGCTTAGGTTTGCTTATGTTTGCAGTTTAAGCCGAAATGAGGCTATTTTAATGAGGTTGGTTTTGTTGCTCAATAATTCTTCAAACCCAGTGTACATTATAATGTGGCTTTGACAAACATTGAGGAAGTGCCAATCAAACTACAAGGCATCACTTCATACCCACCAGGACAGCTACTGTAGAAAGCAAAAACAAACAAATGTAACCCAGGATTTAAACAACTCAGGTGTCTGTGCTCTGCAGCTAAGAACACAGAATATTACCTCATGGAAACAGTCCTGGCTTCTGATAAAATGAATAGTTATGCTTGACCTAACAGCTCTTCTTTGATTACGTACAACACACAAACAAAATTGCAAACAAGGACTTGAGTGAACCTTTGAGCTGTAATGATCATGGCAGCTGTACCCACAATACCCACAATATGGAAACAGCCCAGTCTCCCACCAACAGATCATCAACAGATATATACATTAACACAATCTGATAGCACACACAATAGAGTATTAGTCACACAGAGAAAGAAATAAAATTCTACTGCACACTATTTCATAGACCTTCATAGACTTAAAGCCAGCCACAGACCCCTGCAGAACAGGCAACACATAACCTGTCTCCCCTGACCTTCCCTCAGTCCCAGATGAGCACAAGGACATTATGCCAAGGAAGGAGAATGTGCAGAATCCCGAGACGTTAGATACATGTGACATCACTGGATTCCAGAAACCAGGCTCTCTGCAGTTTAGTCCCATGAATGAGAGAAGATGAGCAGCCCAAACAAAACGCACATAGCCCTACATGGTTCTTTGTATCACAATACAACCTAAAGATCAAAAGAGAACTTGGCTACCTACTTACACTTAATAAAAAGTCAGTGAGGTAGAAACTAAGTTTATTTCCAATATCTGTCAAGCTCTTGTGCTGAATTTTCTTTATAAGGTTCCTCCACAGAAAGACACTCCTCCGACTACAGCTGCCTGTGGACCAGGGCAAAGAACAGTTACTGTGGTCCCAGCTGAGTGGGGACCAGGGCTCTTCCCACAGTGTATCTAACAGAGCAGGACAGCCAGGAGTGTCAGGCTGCCACTTTGTATTTGTCTTTCATCTGAGGGAAGAAACTCACCTCCCTAGACCTAAAGCGAGCCACAGACCCCTGCAAACCAGAGAGCATATAGCCCATCTCCTTTCTCCTTCCCTCAGTTGCCGCTTTGAATTGAAAATCAAGTCAAGGTCCAGACTAAGTTGCTTCTTAAAGAAAAGAAAAGTAAATATACCTGGTCCTCACTGCACAGGTCCAACCGTTGTTGGCCGCTGATGCCTCCTCGGGCTCACGTCTGCTCTCCTCCTTCCTGCTCTCTTTGCTTCCCTTTTATGTGAGCTGACCCCCCCACGCCCCACACACTGATAAAAAATCACGTGCTGCAGCAAAAACAAAACTGAAAGTAAAACAAACCAAAGCCAAGTTAACTTGGCCAAGGCTGGAGGGGGAGGTCAGCGGATGCTGTCAGAAAAGCCAGGGAGATACTCTGTGGCAGCCAAGGGACAGCAGGCCTCCACTGTGGACAGCATTTACATTCTCTTTCCTTGGAACCCGTCTCCCCCTTCCTCCAGCCTTCTTGGCACATAAAAAGCACAGTAAACCCAGCTACTCATCGGCAGAAGTTACACAATCCAGGACACAATCCGGAGCTATTGCAAGTGTGCTTCTCTCAGGGGAAACTCCCAGTGCTTCCTAAGCAAAGAGCTTTAATGTTTTAAACAAGCATTTCCTAAAACAGGAACTGTCAATGTTGGCATTTCTTCTAGGCTCCACCCCACAGTTACTTGGGAACAGCCAGATGTTGCAGACTCACTATGAAAGGGACTGCTTGCCCCCTTCTCACTCTCTCTTGCTCAGATCTTCCTCTCTTCCTTTCTTACCCTTCCTTCTCTGTCCCTCCTTCCTTCCTTCCTCCTCCTCCTCCTCCTCCTCCTCCTCCTCCTCCTCACCCCCTCCCTTTCTCTGTCTCTACTACCCCCTTAACCCCCCCC
>NW_021605170.1:3568114-3573605 GCF_004785775.1 Grammomys surdaster | reverse complement strand
CTCTCTCTCTCCTCTCTCCCCTTTTCTCTCTCCTCCTCTCTCCTCCTCCTCCTCCTCTCTCCTCCTCCTTCTTCTGTTTCCTCTTCCTCATCCTCTTCTTCCTCCTCCTTCTTCCTCTCTCTCCTCTCTCTCTCCCACCACAGAGAAATCACCTCTTTAATTACAACAATGTCAGGAGCCCTCACACAGTTCATATTCCTGATGTGTGATAATTGTGCTTTTGACACCTTCATAGGGCATTTGGAGACAGAAAGTAGAGGTTCTCCTTGCTGAGATTTCAAAACTCACCATAAAGTTGAGCCCTCAGTTTTGAAACACATATAGGGATTTGTTTTTAAAGGCTATTAGGATGGAAAAAAAACACCACATAAGAGTATAAATTGTGTACTTTCTAGTACTCAAATCTTGGGATTAGTATGGCAGGCTTCTGCCATTTTTAGAAACAGTGATATATGTTGACCTGTCATCAAGAACATCGCCATCACTGTCATTATCAATATCAAGCTGTGATAGCGTTTATTTCAAGCATTGTTTGTAGAATAGACTTAAATGACTGAGTCAGAGAAATACATTCATCACTGTAAGCCAATTGCATCTTGATCTCTCCAGGTGAAGCCACACTTTGGATTCTCATCAACCTTTCAGAAGCCATTTCATTCATGCACTGATGAGTTTCCTTGTGATTGTTGTGTGTTGTCTTGACATACTTCATCTGCTAAAGTATCTTTGAGCCCACTTGACATGAGAGCACAAGAAACTCTACTGAGACTGTGTTTCCTGACTACATAGTATTCAAGTGTTGGCATATATAAAATTTTAGATTATCCATATTAATCAATGACATTCAAGTCATTATAACAAGTAATAACTCAGTGGAGTTCTTCCATATGGTGTTGCAAACATCATCTGCCGAGACATACATGCATTTGCTCAAGCTCCTTGATAAAGATGGTTTTCTTCTGTATGCTAGAGCTACAGAAGGGCCTGACAAGGCAGGCAGGCTCCCACCCAGGGCTCTCCCCACTGCAAGCATCATATCTAGAGACTTCAGTGTGCCTGGCTGCCACTTTGTACCTGTCACTGGCCGAAGGGTTCAGACTGCTTCCCCAGAATTACAGACAGCCAGAGTCTCCTGCAGACCAGATGACAGGCAACCTGCCTGCTATCAGCAGAAGATAGATGCATGTAGTTAGTATAATAAATGCTATCTTTTATTATACTGAAGGTATTACACAATGTTCACACTCGAAATTCCTAACTACAGTCCTAAGCTATAGTCATGATGCCTACTGAACAGAGTCTAAAAGTAATGTTTTGCTTTGCACATTTAAAAAGATGCCACCTTGATTTGCCCTGCAACTGGGGAGGATTTTGTTATTTTGGTTTATTTTGGTTTTGGTTATTGATTTGTTTGTTTGCTTGTTTTCTGTTTTTTTGGTTTTTTTTATTTTTAGGATTTTAACCCTTAAAGACTTTTGTTAAAAACTGGATTTGACCTTTAGATAAGATGTATTGCTAGGATATATTGAGTACCTGTGCTACTCAAGGCTACTCACCTGCATGATGTATTTTAGCTGAAGGATGGGTCCAGTATTTAATAGAAGTCTCTGATTTGAGAATTAGGATCCTGGGGGAAACTCTCCAGCTGCAGAGCACATCAAGGTGGGGTCTCTCCAGATGTGAAGAGATGTGTTATGGGGTTCAAAATAGGACTGTCTGTCTATCAGGTGTAGCCTTGAGTGTAGTAGGGAATCCTGTCTAAGCTATTTTTACATGTCTAAAAGGAATGATTTTCTAAACTCATTGCAAGAAGATAGATACATGTAGTTAGTATAACCAAAGTTACATTTTATGCTAAGAATTATTATACAATGTTTACACTTTAAATTTTTAACTATGGTACTAAATCTATCTCTCCAAGGCTGCTCACCTACCTGTGCAATACATCTTAGCTAACAGTCAAATCCAGTTTTTAACAAAAGTCTTTAATTTAAGGGCTAAAATCCAAAAACAAAGACAAACAAAACAAAAAAGAAAGAAAAGAAAAGAAAACCTACCCACTTGCGGGGTAAATCAAGATGGCGTCTTTTCAAACGTGCAATGCAAAGCATTGCTTTTAGTCTCTGTTTATATACTGACCAGTAGGTGTCATGAGGTTCTGTCTGGTTATATTCAATAAGACATGTGTTTTAATTTCCTCTTGGTCATAAGTGTAGTTATCATTGACAAACCATGACATAACAGAGTTCTTTTACAATCATTTTTCCCTCATTCACCCCATAATCCAACATTTAAGAATTTTGCACTTCCAAGGGCACCAGACTGAAAGAAATTCTCCAAGCTAGCCTGGGCAGATTTCGAAGTGCATTATTAACTCTTAATGGTCAGAGTGTTAATTGTCATTAGATTCAAGAAAAATCTTCAGGCCAAAGATGCTGTAGCTATTATTCAATTTCTGCCATAATAAAATCTTTATATCCTTGTAGAATTTATTTATATGTCTAATCTTGCTATTCTTTTGATCCTTGGTCATATGTCATGACACTGGGTCTGCACAAGCTAACTTTTCTAAGAAGGGGAGGTCTTAATACTTCATTTTTTTATCATTTATCCAAAGCATTCCTTCTCTATCAATATAAGCCCCTGTGTAGGGCAGAGATAATTATGGTCAATCTAACTTTGTTGCTGTGTACTTTCCTTGAGGGGCATACCATAAGAGCCCCCATTCTTATGTACCACGTACTCACCCAAGCCTATAGTAGGAAGAGACTTTTAATTTGATCTGCTCCCAACTCCTCTAGCCCACTGAATCTTGTTTACCTTTGTAAGTTTACTTTGTTCTGATTATCTTGTTCCTGAGTAAGTATAGGGGCAGATGTTCCAAGATTATCTTGAACTCAGAGACTCATAAGGAGATCTCTGGAGTCTTTGAGTCACAACCTCCAGGGCATAAGGAAGACCTTCAATTAGAACCAGAGACAGATTATTTCCCTAAAAGTGGGAGTGGTGATATACTCAGGACTTTCCTGGGGAAGCTTAGAAGCTGTCCTTCTGGGAGAAGGCATAAATGATTCATAATAAATTTCCCATCAGCCCAGTGTCCCCAGGTTGTATGAATATTGTCCCCCAAACACCCAACACATGGGGATCAAAACCAGCATCCCTTGGCTCAGCTTTGCTGGATCTTTGTCAAGCATCTGTGCTGGCCTTATGACTTTTGCTGTTCCCATTAGATACAGCTGGGCCAAGTAAAGACACTAAGTTCTGGTTATCGGGTGCAGCCTTCGGTGTAAAAGTCCTAACTAAGCTATTTTTACAAGTCTAAAAGGCATTTTTTAAACCAGGCTCATCACCCTGTTTTTGCAGCTCTTCCCTCTGCCACCACAGGAAGTCAGATCAAATCAAGATCAACAGTAAATTGCTTGTAAAATAAACTCACTGATCCCCGAAGGTCCAAATGCAGTTCTCACCTGCCTGGTTCTCATCCCCTGGTTCTCATTCTCTTCCCTCTGCTCTTTGCCCCCCTTTTATATAAACTGACTGGACCCTAAAATCATACACTGCAGCAAAATTGAAAATAAAGTCATCTAGATGCTGTTTGAGGCAGAGATGGGATGAGATCCCAACAGACCTCCACTCCTGTCTCACAGCTGCAAATGCAGTCCCAGCAACAACTGTCCTGCCCGTCAGTTTTTGAAGATTCTTCTACACACATCCCCACATCAGGCTCATGTTTCCTAGACATACAAGACAAACAGAAATCCATGCACAGATCTAGGCAGAATTATGTGTCTCAACACTGTAGTAAGGATTTTTTTTCCTGAGTGGCAATGCCTGAGTGTTTTCTTTGTGAAGAGCTTTGAGTATTTTGAATGTGGGTTCTTTAAAACATGGGGTGGGGGGATTCATCAAGAAAACGTTTTTAGATAAAATAATCAGAGCTGGGAGTGGGTACGTACACCTTTAGTTCAAGCACTCTGGGGGCAGAGGCAGGAAGACAACCAAAGGTGTGTAATAGTCCCTGTCCAAATAAAACAAACCAACAACAGGGTATTTCTCCAATACCCTGTAGTCCTGGACTGAGAACTGCCTCTGGGGTCTGTAAATGTTTCCTGCTTTCATGCTGGGCATCTGAAAATGAGTATGCTGTCACACCTTGGATAAAAGCCTAACCAAAAGGAGGAGAGTACCCTAGGCAGACATGATGACTCTTGAAACCCGTCATCAACTTGACAACTCTGCACAGTGGTTAGAGACTGTGACATCTCTGCACAGTGGTTAGAGAACAGAGACAGTTCTGCACAGTGGTTAGAAACTGTGACATCTCTTTACAGTGGTTAGAGACTGTGACATCCTGCACAGAGGTTAGAGAACAGAGACAGTTTCTCACAGTGGTTAAAGAACAGTGAAGAGAGGTGGGGCTAGGAACAGGGTGTGTGCAAGAAGCTGGGGACAGGGGAATGGACCCAAAGAATCTGTTCTGACAAGAAAAGATGTGCAGCCATTCTGAGTGATTGGTATGCCCTACAGGCTCACTTGGAGCCAGCTCTACTGTGTACAAGATGTATTAATTACAATGAGCTATCCGTGGTATTCAGAGTGTGGCTTTGCATAGGAGACATTGATTCTGAGGTTTTCCTGGTTGAAGTGCAAGGCATCTTAACATCTTTCATTTTAAATAGTTCAGCAAAGAAAAAATACAGAAAGTGTCAGGTACAAAAGACATTCATTGGGGACAATTGGCTAACTACAGTGGCTGTCAGCATACCAAAGTGTTCCCTGGCCTCCAGGCCATTCAGCCCCTGTGGGTCTTCTCACCTCACACCCTCAAACTTCTCCAGCTCATGGGCTTCCTTCTCCTGGCTTCTCACTCCTATATAACCTGCCAGGTCAGCCATGTGCCCCCCTCTTGTCTTCCCCTCCTCTCTTCCAGTCTCCTCTCATGGCCCAGTTCAGTCTGGCCATGGTCAGTGCACTGCTTTCTCTCCCTACTCTGGACTCTTCCAGATGCTTCTGACTATGTGCTCCCTCATATCTACAATTAAAATCTTCTCAACCACACTTGGAACAGTCATGTCCTCGCTTCATACAGAAAGTAAGCATTCAACATACAGATATAGATATAGAGTTAGATATAAATATGTACATATGTATATACACATATGTAGGCATATATATATATTATTCTATTTTCTCTACATTTCTGTATTTTAAAAGAAGTTGTATTTAAGGTGTAGAGAGGAGGAAAAGAGCTCTTCAAATACACAAAGACCTTTTATGTAATGCTGTTAAAAATAGGAAATGGTCAGGCCTCATCGGGCTTGCCTTTATTCCCAGCACTGGGAATACAGAGGTCAATTGTATGAGTTTGAGGTCAGCCTGGTCTACATAGTGAGATCTAGGTATGGCTGCATAGTGAAACTGTCTTGAAAGAGAAAAAGAAAAGAAGAGAAGAGAAGAGAAGAGAAGAGAAGAGAAGAGAAGAGAAGAG
>NW_021605170.1:3551153-3568104 GCF_004785775.1 Grammomys surdaster | reverse complement strand
GAAGAGAAGAGAAGAGAAGAGAAGAGAAGAGAAGAGAAGAGAAGAGAGAAGAAAGTATGGAGTCAGCTGCTGGTGCAAGGAGTTCCAGCTCTTCAGTGCGCTCGTGGTAGGCTGCCCCTGCTCTAGTGAATGGCTCCCACACTGTGCACATAAGGGCAGCATTCAATGGACTTAAAGGGTTATGAAGGAAGAAAAGGCTGGAGAGACGGTTCTGTGGTTAAGACTGAGCATCACGCACATGATGGGGCCCAAGCATCCATAACTCCAGGTCCAGGGAATCCAGTGTCCTCTCCTGACCTCTGTAGGACCAGGCACACACAAGGCACACAGACCAGAGGCTGCCGTGGAGCATGAGCCCCACCGTCCTACCAGCTGCCGAAGGCCCTGGGCCAGCTCGGCCGGCTCCTTCCACGCCCCCGGCCCCAGAGTCTGTTCGCCCACCCCTGCAGGCCCGGCCTGGAGCTGACGCCAGCCACCACCGACCCAGGTATCCTGTGGCGGTTCTGTCAACCCGCGATCCCTAGGCACGAGCACTGCCCGACAACAAATAGAGTTTAATATATAATCATTTGAACATAAGCTAAGTCATGAATGGATTCAGTAAACAACTAAGCAACTGTTACCAAATTCTATTCCAAACTTTCGAGGGTAGAGTGGCAAACATGAGAAAGCACCAATGTTTTGAGCCCTGGAAATCTTTCTGGAGAGGAGTCAAAAGCAAACAGAAAAGAAAATGAAGATTAATTTAAGAGAGTCACTTGAGGCCTGGAAGCTATGACAAACAGCAGTATCCTTTGGACTGAGGGGTTGTGGATGCCAATCCCTAGATGACGTTCTGTGAAAGACATGGCTGACAACAGGAGTCGCTGGGGAAAGGACTCTAGAATCTCGCTGTCCTCAGAGGGACATCAAAGGGCAAAGGTCCTAAGGGAGCCACACAGGAAAAAAAGGATAACATAAGTTAAACATCGTAGACAAAGAAAGCCTCCACATGTGCTGGTGTGTGAAGGATGGTACCCAACTCCTTCTCTTCTGTAAGCGGAAGCTCTTTCAGGGACGCAGATCCAGATGGAATGACATCATTGATGTCATAGAAACCACTAACCATGCGTCTTCATGCAGAGGTGCCTACATGGCTTCCTTTGTCCTTCACCACTTGCTTCTCTGACAGTATCGGTAAAGAAGCGTTTCATAAATTTTAAGAAGTGTATGTTTAATTGAGGGGATGAAGCACCCTGCAGCAATTGCCAGGACAGTTGTACACAGGAAAGGAGAGCCTCTCGGCTCCAACTCGGCATAAACCACACACAGCAAGGCCCACAGTGAGAGTCAGCCCTCCACGGGGAGCAGCTTCATAAAGGAGAGTAAAGAAAAATCTCACTTTCTGCCTTGACACCAAGCTTTGAGACTAGGATATGAAATTTCCAGGGATCATGACTGTTGTAGCCATGGGAGAAAGCAAAATTAAGAAGGAACCTTAAGGCTGTGAAGACATTTAGTATGATTCTGCTGTGTCGTCAGTCATTTGTTCCATAAAAGCTCTACCAAGGACTCCTAAGGTTGTGTGTAAAGTGGTAACAAACCAGAGAATAGTCTGGATGGGTTAAATAAGTTATGAGCTACCCAGGAAATGAGTTATAAGCCTCGGCATTTAATAATAACTAATTGGTCTCAGAGTCATCATTCTGGGAGCAGGGGCTAGAAAAAAGAAAAACTGATTTGATTTTTTATTTTTTTTATTTTTTTTTATTTTTTATGTTTTCTACTGATGGCACCCAATTGGCATACAAATCCAAGCTTAGTAAAGTCCTGGGATAGAGGCAGTGCTGTTATGTTTGGTGCTAAGCATCAGATAAGAACTTAGTCAGAAAGCCAAACCTGAACTGAACAAACAACGCTTCTAAGTTTCAGAGTGGCTCCTAGTTTTGTTCCTTTAAACAGGTGCTTAGGAACCGAGGCCTGGTGCAGGAGCAGCTGCAGAGGTAGAGAAAAAAAATGGCGCTTTTAAAAAAGAATAGAAAAAACGGTGCTTTTAAGAAAGCTTTATTGAGTAGAAAGAACCAGTAGGCACTTTGCAAAGGTGTTTCCTCATCCGGTGGGAGGCTAAGGTGGGGGGGGGAGCCCAAGCTGACCTGGCTGGTGCTGGGCTGACACCTGCTGGCCTCACATGCTGGGGCCTGAGGAGCCACCTGATGGATCCAGGACAACTTGGGGGGGGGGTCAGGGGAGGGCGGGAGGGTCGGGGGAGGGCGGGGGGGGCCCCGGCCGGCCCCGGGGCGCCGGCACTGGGGGAGGAGGTGTCAGAACCAGAGGGAAACAACTCTCAGTTATAGAGGAAGGAGACATGCCCTTCCCAGTGACTGAAGACAGAGGAGCAGGCAAGCAACCTCAGGAGATGTGAGCTAAACAAAGAAGAGACACTGAGAGAAGACAAGAAAAATCCATAGCAATGAAGATTATGATCAAGTAAGAAAGTAAGAAATGTTTAAGGTTATGTTTAAATGTTAAAAAAAAAAAAGGAAGAAGACTGGAAGTTGAAAAATTATAAATAGGTAAAAAGAATTTAAAACTAATAAAATTAAAGAGAATAAGATAAATAAGATGGAAAAATCAGTAGCACAGAGTTTTTGGATGTCATATAATGCCATCTTAGAGGGCTTAAAGATAGAGACAGAAAAGGACAGATGACTTAACTGAGATTGGCACGTTACCAATTATGATAGCAATTGTTACTATCACTATTATCATTATTATGCTGGTATTTATTATCCTAATCTTAATCATCATAGTAGCTTTTTATACCTTCTTTAAAAATAGGGCTTTCAAGATACAGACCTTAGAAGAAAAATTAGAACAAGAAAAAGAGAAATTTAAAATACGGAAACAGGCTGGAGAAGAAAAATTAGAAATGATTATAAATAAAATTAAGGAAGATGCTAAGATTGAGACAAAAGAAATAAGGTTAAATTCTACTGCACCACTATGTAATGAGAGTCGAAGTAAGCCAAGGCTGTTAGAAACCAACTTCCTGTTTTTTAGAAACCAACTTCCTGTTTGTTAGAAACCAACTTCCTGTTTGTTAGAAAACAACAGATGCCAAGAGACACTGGAACCCTCAGGAAAAATTTAGACAGTATCCCACAGAAAAGCAAGATTTTAAAAAAATTATAAGGATGCAACTATTATAGGAAAAATAATCCTTAAAGGTTTTTAAAAAAGTCAAACTGTCAAATGTTTTAATTGTGGCAAGCAACTGTAATTAAAGGTTTCTTATACAGTCATAATTCTCTATCATATCAGATGTACTGATAAGTATTGACAAAGAGCACATGCCTAGGTATTAATATCAATGCTTATCAGTGGTTAAGAGTGAAGACCTCCGCAGAGGGGAGACCCTCTCTCAAGTCTCAGAAAGTTGCGACCACCCAGTAATCTGCTCGAGACACCATGTACCGGAGCAATTTCGAGGTTGTTTATTAGGGCATGACAACTAGCTGCTGGTCAATTCGTATGCCCACGCAGGAGCTGAATTGACTCCGACTGCCAGTTTGAAAGGGGTTTTTAAAGGAAAAAACCACAAACCAAGGAATGGGGAGGGGGTGAGGGGTTGTTAGGGTGATGTAACATAAAAACAGTGGAACATTCCAAAGGAACCCAACCTACGGGAGTCAGGGTCAGGTGAAAACTCACTGTACGCTTATCTTCCTCAAGAATGTGGTCCTGCCCTGTTACTTCGGCCTTGTCCTGTCACTGCGGTTCTCAACTTGGTTCTCAGCTTGGTTCCACCTAGTTTACTTACATTCTTTCCTAACTCTTTGCAGATAGGCCAGTTCCAGTAATGGTGACTGGTCTTTCCACATTCTTAACTTGCTTCATGCCTCGGTTTATCTATGTCTTTATAAAGAAAGCTTAAAGAATACTTTATATGTCTAAAAAGAATTCTATATACCCAGTATCTATAATTTTTCACTCTACAAGAGTATATGTTGCTCTTGCAGAGAACCCAAGTTCAATTTCCAGCACCAGTATTAGGCAACTCACAGTGGCCTGGGACTGTGGCTCCAGGGCATCAGACAGGAAACCACAAGTCTGACCACCTAGGCAGCTAGGAGGTTTACACAGCAAGGATATTGCTGGAGTTGTTTCAAACACACCAGCATTGCTCTTTTCCAGATAGTTGTTACTCTGGGTCATTTTGTCCACGTGGCATAATTATGTTTTTCCTGATAAGAGCACAGGGGGCTTAATGCCAGACTTAAGACTTTACAGATGTTTGTGACCCTGTGCTGCCCGCTGGAGCTCCCAGTTAGAAATAAGCCTCAGGTAGGGGAATCTGTCTAATGGCAGGTCAGACCTGGTGAATAAACAGTTACATCCTAGCATCCTGAATCCTGCTTATCTCTAACAAGCCTGGTTATTTTGAAGGCAGTCCTTCTTGTGTGACTTTGTCTCCTAAGCAATTTGGTGCTTTATAATATCAATTTTATTCTTTTTCTTCTACATCAGTAGGATCAGGAAAGACACACAAGTAAGAAAATAGGTGGTCAACAAGATGGCTCAGTGGGTAGAGGGGCCTGCTGTCAAGCCTGAGGATCTGAGTTCAACCCCTAGGGCCCACACATGAAGGGAGGGAACCAACTCCTGCAAATTGTCTTCTCACCTCACATGCACACACACATGCACATGCAAAATAAATAAATGTGGGGATGATAGCTCACGAGCGGGCATGTGGGCGTGGGATCCTGTTGGACGGAGTTGTGGTTTCTACCCGTCTGCCACCCCAGTCGGCTGGGACTACCACTCTGGGCAACAGAAGCGCATGTGGAATTTTTGACTGAGTTCACTCTGCACGAGCGGCACCAAGTGGACACTGCTGGGCTCACACCCAGGCATAGGGAGTTCTCACTCAGTCTGAAGTTCCATGAGGGGGCAGGGCTATTGAGTGGAAATCTCTGGGCCGGCAGCTGACCTGGGAGCCGGTAGTCTGTCCTTGGGCTCCCAGACACCACTGGGAACTGCGGTGGCGGTCCCCATGGCTGGAACGCAGAGAAGTCCTCCACGGGAGATTACACAATGGCTCGATAGTTAAGACCTTCTCCATGGTTCCCCACAGTGGGCCCCAAAGACACGAGGAAGTCCATGGTTTTAAGGCTTTATTGTCATGACAGATGGTAGATGAATCTTGCTGTACCCCTACACCTCCAGGGTGGGCCTTTGGTTAAATACCATTTGTAAGGATGAGAGTCTGGGAAGGAATACTTAATTGGCTATGCCCTCTGGCCTTTCGCTATCTCATTAATATGGAAATCTCTTGAGGCCCTTAGACCTGTAGCCATGCCCTCTACCTGTGGGGGGGGCTGTAGAGGCATTGCCCTACGTGACTGAATGGTGTAGATCAGTGGCGTGTCAGGAGCCTGGGGTCTGGAGGCATGGCTGAACACCTGATATTGTCTCACCAAGGTCCAGGGTTCGAGGCCTGTGGCAACCAGAAACCAAGGTATCCTTTCATGGTCCCACAAATAAACTATAGTACAAAAGAATAGGAGATACAATGGAGCTATTGGATACATACTTTAATTATCTTTTAATAATATTGTTTACAAATCATTTGAAGATTAAGAAGGTAAGCAAGGAAGTAAGACTCTTCCTTTTTAAAAAAAATATATTATATTTTTATTAAAATATATTATATTTTAAATAAAATATAATAAGATGAAACAAAAACTATCACATTGAAATTGGATAAGGCAAACTAACAAAAGGAAAAGACCCCTAGAAAAGGCACAAGAATCAGAGACTCACTTGTACCCACGCTTAGGAATCCCATAAAAATACTAAACTAAAAGCCATAGTCTATCTACTGTGGACCAACACAGATTAATGCTGGCCCTACACTTGGTACTTTAGTCTCAGTGAGCTCATATGCACCTTGCTCAGTTGCTCATTCTCCTGGTGTCCTCCATCCCCTCTGGCTCTTCCAGTCTTTCACTCCCTCTTCTGAGGGGTGCACAGAGCACTGACCAGAAGGAGTTTGATTAAGACCTCCCATTTAAAGCTGAGTGCTTGAAGGTCTCTCTCTGTATAATGTTTGGCTGTGATTCTCTGTATGTGTTTCCATCTGCTGCAGAAAGAAGCATCTCTGATACTGGCTGAGCAAGACATTTATCTGTGAGTGTGAACTAAGACTCTTAATGAAAATCTCTCCAAGGGAAATTCCAACATGTGAGCCATAAGGTCAATAAGCCTTGATGTTGTCCTGAGAATTCATGCTAAGTTAATAAACCACAAGTTTAAAAGGACAAATATTATTGATATCATTTGTATGAGACACCTGGAGAGGAACAGACGTTGTGGTCTAAAGGATGTGACATTTCTGTGTGGTAGAGACAAATTCTTTTTTTTTTTTAATAGAAATATTCATTAAATTTTATTGACTAAACCAAGAAAAAGCATACATTCACATATATGAATTTAACATGTGTGTTCTTGAGCATAAGCAACAAAAATTGATAATATAGTAAAGAATTTCTAATACAACACTCATGAGATTTTTTTTTTTGAACATGAAATGCTTTTTATAGCATGTTTTACAAGGGGAGGGGGTAAGAGGGTCCAGGTGGTGGAAAAGTACAAAATCTTCTTGGCCTGTGCCTTGAAACATGAGACAAATTCTTGAGTGTACACGAACATGTGAACAAACTGAGTGTCTCTGCATTAGTCACTTTAAATTGAAACATGGTAAACTCTGTGTTATAGACTTAGATTTTTCAAAACCTACTTTAATAAAGATTTTTTTTTTTTTGGTTTTTTTCTAGACAGGGTTTCTCTGTGTAGCCCTGGATGACCTGGAACTCACTCTGTAGACCAGGCTGGCCTCGAACTCAGAAATCCACCTGCCTCTGCCTCCCAAGTGCTGAGATTAAAGGCGTGCACCACCACCACCCGGCTTTAATAAAGATTCTTAAATGTTTCAACCTTCCTTCTAGCCCACTACCTACCCAGAGGTAGTGAAAAAGAAAGTTTAGTAGAAAATGGAGTTGTGGACCTGTTTAAAAATAGTTCTTTGGGGCTATTCTAATCCGAGTTGTCATTAGTCCAGGCCACTCAGCAATCACCACACACAAATCAGCAATGGCAGTTTGATCCAGATGAAACTGTGAGCTTCTGCTAATCAGCCCGAGTCCGAAGAAGTGGCAAGAAGTTGCCAGGATATCAGGAGACGTTCTTTGGAGAGTTGCTTTCTATGAGGTCACAAGTGAAGATCAGCAACATGATACAAGGTGAACCAATGCCAGACCCTCCTCCCACTGTCTGTGGGGTCGTATTTATATTCTTTTTAAACATCATGTGTTCTTTCATGTGTCTGCTTCAGCAAAACATCCTTTCACCTGTGACTGCTTCAGGAAAACATTATTTCACCTATCTACTCCAGCAAAACATCAAATGGCATAGCTGAGTTTCCAAAGAATCCAGAAATGTCCACTTCAATATTGTGTGTGTGTGATATAAATATATATATTAAAGATTACTATAAAGAGAAAAATACTCTGAAGTTCTGTGATCTCAGAACAAAACCACTGGAATTTAGACCTCTATGGATAGATTGAAAACTGATTTGGATCCATTAGTATCTGTAGAAGGGAGGCCATGTTCCAGCCATAAGAGAGTGATATGAGCTATAGATTTGGCTTGTTCTAAGGCTCTCAGTGGGAAGTCTCTAGCTGGCTTCATCACCAACTGCATCTGTACTCTGAACAGCTTTTTGCCTGGGATCACAGGAGGTAAATTGGGAAATTTTCCAATTAGTGACATTTTTTCCTGTTAGTTGACTCTACTCAATAAATAGATCAGTTTTATGTGTCAGGAATACTAATAAAATATTCTTTTGATTGATGTTGACTATTCCAATTCTAATCAGTCAATGTGGATATATTAGGGAAAACTAAAATAAACTTTCTTCTATCCCCAGTTATTTAGATGAACCCTGATTCCTATTAGAAAATGTATGACAGGAGAATTTTTTCTAGAACCATTTCTACGCTTTGTAATCATTTACTACTACCTACACTTATAAAATAAATTAAATCTTCAGACTTTTTAAGTTAAAATTACGCCTGGCAAGTGTCTTAGTCAGGGTTTCTATTGCTGCGACGAAACACCGTGACCAAAAGCAGTGCGGGGAGGAAGGGGTTTATTTGGTTTATGCTTTCCTGGCACTGTCTATGATGGAAGGAGGTCAGGACAGGAACTCAAACACAGCAGGAACCTGGAGGCAGGACCTGATGCAGATGCCATGGAGAGTGCTGCTTACTGGCTTGCTCCTCCTGGCTTGCTCAGCCTGCTTTCTTATAGAACCCAGGATCACAGCCCAGGGATGGCACCACGCACAATGGGCTGGGCCCTCCCTCTCCCATCAATCACTAAGTAAGAAAATATTCTGTATGCTTACCTATGGCCCAGTGTTACAGAGGCATTTTTTTCAAATGGGGCTCCCTCCTCTCCAATGACTCTAGCCTGTGTCAAGTTGACACAAAATTAGCCAGCACATTAAAGTTTTAAAATAATTATGTATACTGTATATAGGTAATTATTTCTAATTGTGGACTTTATATCATTATATATCTTCCCTTTAGAACTCATACATTTTCTCTAAGAGTTAGTTTTAAATACCCTGGACTGCTCACAATTAACAGAAGCCAGAAAAGAGGAAGTATTTGTAATAACAAGGTATGTGACAAAAACCTTGTGACCACATATTATTTGACCACAAATCTGAAAAAACCACAAGGTGAACCATCTATGGAGATGTCTGTCTTCCCTATTAACATGTAGGCAAGCTCACTGCTGTCGACAAATTGTAATATAGCTACAGATGCAAGATTTCCTCTTCCCTCTCTGCTCACCCAGGTCACATTGTATGCCCCGGCCTGTGGGGATTCGACGCGACCTTAGGGAAGGGGTGAAAGAATGAAGGGACAAGAGACACAAGGAATGAGAGCAAGTCTGGGGTTCTGATCAAGCTCTGAAACTTTAATTTCGGGTGCAGGTTATAAAGACACAGCAAACCAGGAAGTTTGGGTGAGGGTCATTGCTTAGGGCTATCCCACTATTGAATGCTTATTGCCCTAGACCATCCCATTGTCCTAACCAGCTTCCAGGAAATGCCAGACGTTCTTTAAGTTCCTGGGGCCTGAGACCCGTGAAGGTCCTTTCTTAACCTTGCACTGACTAGGCTTTCAAGAACAGCAGGTAACTTCCTAGGTTCTCTTAGGACAGCAGGTAGTTTCCTGGGTTTGGCTCCCCACATCTGCTCCCTTTTAACAATTTTAAATGAGGCAGGCAGGTGAATGCGGACATTAAGAAATCTCATTGGCAGATGAGTGGGCATTGACCAGAGGGGGAAAGCATTGACCTGATCCTCCCAGTATCATTTATAATGGTGTCCTTTTGGGGAGGAGAGGGTTATTTGTCTCTCGGCCATGTAGGATATCTAGGGTCCTAGCTGGCTGCTTTGAGACACAAGAAATCAACACCAACCTCTATGCAATCAGGTTTGCTTTTCGGGGGACTCAGACGCGGACAATTTGGGTCCTCCCCCTAGGGTACCACGTCACACACCCCTTGCAGGTACCCACATTGTGTCTGTGCCATGCAGAACCAACGTGCATAGATCTGAGTTCTATGCATTTCCTAAAGGAGTTATGTCATTGCAAGGTTCAGCCAAGCCTCTATCAGCCAAATCAAGTCTATGATAATGTACTTGTAGGGGCTTAGATGCCAAGGAGTCAATTTGTTGCTTTACCAAGACCATGAGTCTTTTAAAGAAAGGCCCAAGGGCTGAAACCCAAAAGGAGAAGAGGACTGACCACTGGCCCAGGATGGAAAGGAGAAGGAGTGGCAAGCCAAGGAGAGGCAGAGAACCAGTTTTTCTTGTTCTTGCTGTTTCTTTCTCGCCATTCTAATCTCTCTCTGATTCTGGCCACACTATCTCTAACTACCCTGGTGTGGTCAGTATAAAAACAGCATTCCTCCTTGAGGGCAGCACAGAGCCCCCTTTGCTGAAGGAAAAGCAGATGAGGGGATTTTTCCAGATTAGTGATGCCAATCTCTAGTTGTTCCATGTCCTTGTCAATGGCCCACTGAAGTTCTGAGTAGTACAAGTCCCGAGGCCAGCATCAGGATTAGAACCTCCAACAGCAATCACCATGGGTGGCTCATTTTTATCTGGAAAGGGAAAAAGAAGGGAATTCTCAGGGAGATCTCTCTTCCCTGGATCTCAATTGTTATCCATTTTATCTACAATTGGGTCTGGCTTTGTGGAGTTACCTGTTTCACCAATCTTTCCGGCAACTGTCTAGCTGCACCTTCTTTGGTATCAAACAGACATATCGATCCTCGGCCCCATATGAGAACTGAGTTTGGGCCAGTCCATTTAAGGGTAGGATGGTCATTCCACATAACTATGGCATAGTTTTTATTGGTCCCAGGGTGCCAGAGGCGATTGGCAGCAGATTTGCCATGAGCGTCCAGATTTAGAAAATTGAGAACAACAAGGCATGATGAAGAATGAAGACCTCTGCAGAGGGGAGACCCTCACTCAAGTCTCAGAAAGTCGTGGCCACCCAGTAATCTGCTCGAGACACCGTGTACCAGAGCAATTGCGAGGTTTATTAGGGTGTGACAACTAGCTGCCGGTCAATTCGTATGCCCACGCAGGAGCTGAATTGACCCCGACAGCCAGTTTAAGAGGGGTTTTTAAAGGGAAAAAACACAAACCAAGGAATGAGGAGGGGGTGAGGGGGTTGCTAGGGTGGTATAACATAAAAATAGTGGAACATTCCAAAGGAACCCAACCTACATGAGTCAGGGTCAGGTGAAAATTCTCTGTACGCTTATCTTTCTCAAGAATGTAGTCCTGCCCTGTCACTGTGGCCTTGCCCTGTCACTACGGTTACCAGCTTGGTTCTCAGCTTGGTTCCCAGCTTGTTTCCACCTAGTTCACTTGCATTCTTTCCTTTCTCTTTTCGGGTCGCCCAGTTCCAGTAATGGTGACTGGTCTTTCCACATTCCTAATTTGCTTCATGGCTCGGTTTCTCCATGTCTTTATAAAGAAAGCCTAAAGAATATTTTATATGTCTAAAAAGGATTCTATATACCCAGTATCTATAATTTTTCACTCTACAAAGAACATTTCTAGGGGACCTCTTCTGGGGGTATATTTCCCACTCTTTTGTTTTTTAAAAGCCAATTTTTTAGAGTTCCTTCAAAACCAGGGCAAAAGCACCTGTAGCTGTTCCTCCCACACTCAGAGAGTTATGAAGATATTATTTTAAAGTTCCACGTTACCTGTTTCACAATGCCTTCTCCTTAAGGATTATAAGAAATCTCAGTAACATGGTCAATATCAAGTTGTCAGCAAAACATCTCAAATGTCCGACTGCAATAGCCAGTTCCATATTCTCTCTTAATCTTATACGGAACACCAAGCATAGAAAGATAATGTGGGCAATAACTAATTACACTTTTAGTTGCTTCCCCTCTAAAACAGTTGCAACTAGAAAGTCTGAAAAGATGTCAAGTCACATGTACATGTTTTAATTTTCCAAAATCAGAATTAACATCCACTTGCCATAATTGATTAGGTATAAGTCCTCAAGGATTAATACCATTATGAAAAAATTGAGGATACAAGTTTTTGCAATTTGACTTGCACACTCTCTAGAAATACCAAATTATTGTCTCAAGGTATTACTATTTTGATGATATAAAGAATAAGATTGTATGGCCAATTGTTTCTGTAAGGCTTATAATCTGCCTGGTATAAAAATATAAAGTTAAGGAAAAGTACATGTTTCTTAAATTAAGCTGCATTTGTAAAATTTGAGAATTAGCAATATCTAAAAAGGGAACAATTTTAAACAATTATAAACCATGGGCTATATACTAGCTATGAGTATACAAACTGAAAGCCTGAGTTTTCAGCATTTCAAACAGTGGCTACAGCACATCATTTAATTATTTGTGCTAAAGCAGGGGGAAACTTAAGAAAATGAACATGTGATCCAATTATATATACTGTCTTCCCATTAGGTGAGCTGTCTGTAAATACTTTCTGCCTTTGAATATTTTCTGGAGCAGCAAACACTCCCCAAAAATTTAAAGCTCGTTGTATGAGCACAAAGGCTTGCATTAAAACTCCTTCAGAGAGATCAACTGATAAAATACCATACAATGAATAATGTACACTGGAAATTCAAACTCTTAACTTCTTGTAAGGCTATTAGCCATTCCTTGAGGCAAAACTTTCTAGCGATATCACTTCATGGGCTCTCAAAAATTACAAGCATACTCACTGCATGCAAACCTCTCACCTTCATCAGGATGTAAAGGAACACTATAAAAACACTCCTCCTAATCTATAATGATTCTATATGCATTTCCTGGAATGGCAGCTGGAGTAGGCAAGTCAGGTTGTAATTCCCCACAAGTTTTATAAATCTTAAGTTTGAACTTTGTTTTGGATTATTGGAATAACCAGTCCCTTGTAGCAGGCACAGCTATGCCATGGAGGGAAGCAGGCATAATTTTACTTTATTGCTCCTGGACCATAAACTGTCTCTTGTAAATGTCCTTGGGTCTGAGGCTGACCTTTCTTCCTCAAGGAAGAAGCAAGGCAACAAAACACATTCTGGAAAACACCTTTCTAGGGGCTGGTCAGAGTGACCATGACAACAGGAATGTCACACCAGCTTCTGCTGAGCCCACTCTGAGTTTTGTCTTAACTCAAATGTGAAAGTTCTTAATCTGGGCCTATTTCCTGAGGCCTGGTCCAGTGATTATCCTTCCTACACTGAGGAGAGATTCCAGGGGAATGATTCTTCTGTCTGTCTATGCCTCATTTTTTTGGACAGTCTTTCCTAAAATGATCTATGTCTCCATATCTAGAACATTCCTTATCACCTCAGCGCTGTGAAAGCATGGCTTGGACTGTAGTTAGCATTCTCATAAGCCAATTGTGTAAACGCTACTCCTGCCTGAGGGTCTCTAAAAATTCTACCTGCCCTTTTAGCAGCCTATCTACAATTTCCTCAAGTAATTCATCAGGGCCTTATTTGATCCCAGATAAAACTTACACTGAAATCTCCTTTTCAATCTTGGGGGGCTAAATTTTCCTCTACCACTGTATCTAATAACGCTGTAAAAAGTGGCAGCAGGGCTGTACTGTGCTACAGCTGTTTTTGACTCTTATTACTCTTGGAATCATCTCCACCTTCTCTATCCTCTTCTCAACCATAAACATAAGTGAGTCAAAATTTCTAGAGCTCACAATTGAACTGCCAACTGCAGCCACTGCTTAACTATATTTTTAAGTTTCTTTTTGTAATACTAGAGAGTAACCATAATTTTGAGAAACAAAACCAATTTTTAACAATGCAAACAATCCATTTTCTCTAAAATCAACACTAAATGCATTACTTTCATGTTACAAAATTGGCTGTCAGTTCTTATACATGAATGCATGATAGTGCAGTTTTTTAATATCTCATTAAAGAGACATTGTTTTAAATCCTATCTCTATACATCTGGTTTCTGAATGACTCCAATCTTGAGTTACCAGTTTTAAGCTAACTTTCTGTTACCAAAGTTGCAAATTTTTAATCATACCCAATAACTTATAGGGAAATAATCTATAACCAAGACATGCAGAACATTTTTATACTTTTAAAACCAGTCAAAAACAAATGAAGTAAATGCACATCTTATATATTTTATCCAAACAAAATTTTCTTACTTTTTCTAGCTTTAATTTCAAGAGAAGCACCTTGTCACCTGCTGAACCCAATAATCATAGTCACAGATTTTTCTAGGAGAAAGGAACCATCAGCTCCTTACCATAGGAGTCAAAAAAACCTGCCTGCTCC
Organism: Grammomys surdaster; assembly: GCF_004785775.1. Taxonomy (NCBI): domain Eukaryota; kingdom Metazoa; phylum Chordata; class Mammalia; order Rodentia; family Muridae; genus Grammomys; species Grammomys surdaster. The sequence goes on along the minus strand of NW_021605170.1, from coordinate 3,554,182 downwards.
TTTAAGAGCGGCTTTCACATCAATGAGACCATGGCAGGGTTTCTCCATGCTATGTTACACTCCTAACCACATTTGCAGGGCTCCAAAGGCCAACTGAAACTGCTTTTTATTTTTACTTTCTCTCTCTCTCTCTCTCTCTCTCTCTCTCTCTCTCTCTCTCTCTCTCGCTCTCTCTCTCTAAACTAGTTAAAAACTGAATCAAGGGCTGAACAACCAGCATATAAAGTTTTAACCATTTTTCTTTTAAACATGAAACACGGAACAACATTTAAGCAACGAAACAAATACACAGACAGTTGACACACATTGGACAGATTGGAGCTCCAAGGACAGACAATAGACAGAGAAAGCAGAACTGAAGATCTCTCCCATATGAGCCAGAAAAAATGTAGGACGTCTCCTGATTTTTTTTTCTACTCCTAGGAGGGCTCTAAAATAGCCTTTTCCTTTTCTTTTGTTAACATGGCTGGCCAGAGAGTGGACAACTGCTTTAGCCCTCTCTCTCCCTCATCTTCAAGGTTTAATCTTTATTTCCTCCTTAGTAGGTATAGTGGTTTTTTCCTCAATAGTCTCCTCTTGGGGAAACATCACCAATGAATTTTTTTTAAAAAAAAAAAACTTTTTTCTTAACCCTTACTCCTCGTGCCTTGAGGGACTACTTGAGACCCTTTAAGAGCAAATCATGTTTGCTTAATGCTTGTCCCGATGATTGCATTGCTTTTTCTTACCTTCAGCAGATCAATCTTGCAGGCGGGTGACTGCGGTGATCACAATGCGAATCTTCTCTCTTCTCTCCTGAGAAGCATAGATTCTATGCGTGCGGGATGTCCCTGTGGAAGCAACGTTTGATCAGTCCCCCACCCAGGGGCACACATCGGGCGCCAACTGCCCCACCCGCGGGGATTCGACGCGACCTTAGGGAAGGGGATGAAAGAATGAAGGGACAAGAGACACAGGAATGAGAGCAAGTCTGGGGTTCTGATCAAGCTCTGAAACTTTAATTTCGGGTGCAGGTTATAAAGACACAGCAAACCAGGAAGTTTGGGTGACGGTCATTGCTTAGGGCTATCCCACTATTGAATGCTTATTGCCCTAGACCATCCCATTGTCCTAACCAGCTTCCAGGAAATGCCAAACATTCTTTAAGTTCCTGGGGCCTGAGACCCGTGAAGGTCCTTTCTTAACCTTGCACTGACTAGGCTTTCAAGAACAGCAGGTAACTTCCTAGGTTCTCTTAGGACAGCAGGTAGTTTCCTGGGTTTGGCTCCCGACAATTGTAAACATAGATAATGTTACCTAAGCCTTCCCTTGTGGGAGGCCAGAACTACTTTATCTATATGTATAGCATATGGTCTACAACTTGTCTGTAATAATACTTATATTCCTTCAAGTTACACAGCTGGAAAGCAAACTGTCTTCCACAGGCAGCATGTTACCTGTATCTGGAAGAATGTCCACATGTTCTTTGCCTTTTCTTCCTTCAGGAAAAAAAAAAAAAAGATTAGTTCCTCATCTAGTGAGTATAGGGTTTTAATAATCTATTTTAATGATCTGGGTACAATAGGTACAAGAAATCACCTCTGAGGTGAAAGAGTACATCAATCTTCTGCCCTGAGAACACGCTGACTTTGTCTTGGATCCCTGCTCTGGACGAGCTCCCTTTGACGAGCTACAATGTGAGCAAACCCTACGCTGGAGCACAGGTGTCATTCCCTGAGCACTATGGGGACAATATGTCCCTAGGTCACTCTGATTTCCTCAGACCATGTTTCGAGAGACTGGTGTGACAAGATAAAGAACTCGTGCCACATTTCTGAGTGGTTCTTAAATCACAGTCACAGTTTTTAGCTTTTAAAATAGTTATAATAACATACATCACTTGGTGATAACAAGCCAGGAAAAAGGACCCTATTCCTAAGCCCTTACAGAGTCCAAGAACTCTCTATCTACATTAGTTTAGTTTGGCAAACATTTGTTCAATTGACACAGAATTCAGCACACTAACTTAGTTAGATACAAGAAATATGAAGAAAATTGTGTATGTGTGAGCTTATTCCCCAAAACTAAAGATCCGGTAAACATTTTACTTTTTTATGTGCATCTGTATGCACACAAGAGAACAATGTGGCAAAGCTGGTTCTCTTCACCCACTGTGTTGTTGCTGTCTTCCTCCACTTGTGGGTCCCCTGGATTCAGCTCAGGCTATCAGGCTTGGCAGCAAGGGCCTTTACCCACTGAGCCATCACACCAGCCCCAGATCCAGGAAATCTAAAAGTAAAGTGGTTGCCAAGCATAGTGGTGTCCACCAGTGATCCCAGAACCCAGGAAGATGAGTCAGGAGGATCACAAGTCTGAGGCTAGCCTGGACTACATAAAGAGACCATGCCACTAGATAGACAGACAGACAGATGAGGATAGATAGAAAGATAGATAGATAGATAGATAGATAGATAGATAGATATCAGAGGCAGCCCTGCTTGTACACTGAAGGCCTAAAATCAGCCATAGGTCTGACATACATGCCTGCTATCACAAAGTTTTGGGTCTCTGTGGAAAAACACTGAAGCAGATGGCTATAAGCTATTGTAAACAGGCAGCTTTTGTGGAAATTTACCAGCCTGAGTAGTCATAGACCTTGTAAATAGGTAGCCTTGGTAGATAGTATCAACTTAGATAAGGACAAGTGAATCATAGGCGGAGTCATAGTGATCTGTCCCCTGAACCTTCATCCAGCTGACACTCTGTTCTGGAAGATATCTGTGCTCCCCCTGAACACCTACGCTCCTGTGTCATCCCGTTCCCCACATCCTGCCTTTTTGTGTATATAACCCGTATGTAAAAAACTAAAAATTATGGTTTGATCAGCCTATAGACATGCCATGATTCTTTGAGTCTTTGCCCCCCCCAACACACACACTCTCTTTTTCAGGTGATCTCCCCGAACCCCTGTTTAATGCCCTGCTGACCAAGATAGATAAATAGATAGATAGATAGATAGATAGATAGATAGATACATACATACATACATA
>NW_021605170.1:3544760-3551143 GCF_004785775.1 Grammomys surdaster | reverse complement strand
ATAGATAGATAGATAGATAGATAGATAAACAGACTGTAAGAATCTGTGCCTGGGATGATATTCAGAGATCCTTCTAGATAAACTAAGGCTTTGGGTAAGAGGGCAGGAAGATTCCAACAGAGTCCAGAAATATAGACCCCAAGAAGAAGTGGCAGCAGTCAAGAGTAAAGAACATGTGCACATTACAGGAGAAGAGGTAAAAAGGACTAGCCAGGGAGCCTCCATAGTCTGGGATAGCCCAAAACCTCTCAGCCTGGGACATCAGCCAGGCCCAGCAAGAACATGAAATGCCAATCACTTATAAACTTTGGAGAGAGGTGAACCGTGAGGCATGAGAAGTAGCCCACAGTCCTTCCCTGCCTGGCAGACTAAGGGCAGCTAGGGAAGGAAAGGAGAGGAGAGGAAAAGAAAGTCCTATCTTTAGGAGAAATAAAAAATTTAGATGAGACATTAATCCCTGAATCAATTCTGCTTTGCAATTTAAAACAACCACAGGCTCTTGTATGGTGAAGTTCCCTTGGTGTTTAATCCCACAGAGTAACGTCCATCCTTCTAAATGCAATTTATACTACAGCAAGATGCAAAACTTAAAATTGTCCTTTTTTCCCTATCATTACTCCAACCATACATATTTAATGCACCATACATATTTTCATTAATGAAAGCATTATTCAGGCTAACCATGTGAATAAAAACAAGATTGTAAATGAAACATTCCATTTCTATTACAAATGAAAATGACTATGAATTATAGCCACAGGCCTTTCCTTTAAAAATCACGTCAGATCTGTTTCTCGTTATCTGTGCCACACTGACAGCATTAACAGAATGTAATATGCACTAGGCAGCCCCACAAGAGATTTGATTACAGGAAGCTAAGTTCTCATTGATTATTAAATCTAATTCAGACAAAAGATTCAGCTTCTTTTTTAATATTTATTTATTTATTTACATTTCAGATGTTATCCCCTTTCCCCATCCTCCCCCATAAGCCCCCATCCCCCCTCCTCCTCCTCCTCTTTGCTTTTATACCATTTTAATTTCATGCAAGTATTAAGGTCAGTTCTAGATTGAGGAACTAGCAATACAATAGATGCAAATAGTCAAGGAACAAGCAAGACAATAAACACTGATAGTCAAAGAACAAGCAAGGCAGTAAACAGAGAGTATTTTTATATATTGGATGTCAGATATAAGCTCACCTAAGCCTGTATCCTTCATCCCCCTCCATCTCTCCTCTGGGGGTCATGGCAGGTCCTACCACCTCTTACAAACACATGCTGATGGAAGTTACTAACATACTCTACCAACCCAGGAATAATAAGCCAACTGTTATTAATGTCTTACCATGTTCCAGTCCCTGTGAGAAGTGTTGTATTATTTTATTCAGTTCTTTCAGCACCCCCTAAGGAGAGGTATTTTGGCTTTTAGAGTTATGAACTTGAGGTATACATACAGCTGATACAACTGTTCCAATATTAACTCCCTATACGTGATAGAGTAAACACTTGACAAAGCTGTGTAGCTGCTTAGGGTACAACTGCTGATTTAATGTGTGCACATTCAAGAGGGGGAAAAGCATCAACCTTATCCATAAACGACACTGAGAAACTTAAGCTGTTGAGTGGAGAAGGGAAGATGGAGACTCCATCAGAGGCTTCACATCTGCAGACACGCCTGCCGGGAGAGCTACAGTGAGGACAAGAGACTGTAAAGGGAATATGCTGACTTGTCAAGAGACACAGAGACAAAGACCTCTGACTGCCAAAACACTGGGGAGAAGGAAGAGGCTGGACTTGCTGTGTCCTAGATGGGCAAGAGCTAAAACTGTCCCAGAGAGTCCAGATCTGCCTGGTGAACACCTTCACCCTCTGCAGAGGGTTCTCCATTACCTCCTTAGAAACCAGAGTGTAGCATGCTAAGTCCAACAAAACAGAGGTCCACAGAAGCTTGGCTCTGCATTTACTTTGAGAAATTCAACCATTTTATCAGAGGAACCAGTCTAAGCCACACCAAGGCAAGGCCCTTTTGAAACTTAAAATGAAACTTAAACCTATTAAGCCATATTAGATGTGTCAACAATGAGAGTTAGCTAGCTATATGCGCGCAGATCTCTTAATGGATGCTTAGATACCCGTGCCTTCTAGCTATATGTGCGCAGATCTCTTAATGGATGCTTAGATACTCGTGCCTTTGTGCACAAGTGGGATCTTGATAAATACATAATCAAATAATGATCAGTATCTCAGTGCCTAGAACTATGCAAAGGCTTGGCAAGTATTTCACAGTGGTATCACTATGATGGGGGCATGAAGACGCCATGATATGACCCCAAGGAAAACGAGTATGTTCTCTCTATAGGTCATTTAAATGTATCTGCCCTGTGCCTAGCTCCTAGAAGACCCTTACACATGGCAGGCCGTCAACAGACATCTGTTGGATAAAAAGGGAAGGAAGAAATGGGACTCAAGAAAATGGCTGCTCTTGCAGAGAACCTTCCTAGGTGCAGCTTCCAGCATCCATACGGTGGTTCACAACCGTCTGTAACTCCAGGTGCAGAGGCTCTGACGCCCTCTTCTGGTGCAACATAATGGATACAAGCAAAACACTCACAGGCATAAAGCTTAAAAAAAATTTTTTTTTTTAAGGAAAGCAAGAAACATATGAATCCTAGAGATGCTGTCTCAAGGCCCAGTATAAAGTTATTTGCGACGGCCAACTAGAGACTAAGTAGTCCAACATATGAGCCTCGGCCATCCTCACTCAAACCACAAGAAGGCGCTTTATAAAAACAACTGAAACTCATGGAGAAACAAGAGGAGTTCAGACCTTAGATCAAGAGAAAATTAGTGTACAATGGAATCATTTCAGAAAGAAATGTTTCCAAAAATCCCCTCACCCCATCCTGAATGGCTGCATTCATTCATGCCATATCAGAAAACCACATAAACACTGCATCATGAAGGACCTCTGATTGTGAGCTCCACAATCCGTTCCTAAATAAGAGACAAAAGATTATTTTCGCTGATGACATTTGGGGAGTATTTGAAAGCAGTCAACCATGCGAGCTCACATTGCAGTTGATAAAATGTCCAAGGGCATGATGGGAAAGCCCATGCTTTCAGGGACCAGCTCTGTGTGCGTGCTTAGAGCAGACTTGAATGCTAACGAGCACCAGGGAGGACCAAGTAGATGCCCGCATCCATCACAAGCTAGTTGGTCCAGATCCAACTCAAACATTAAACCAGGCTTTCTACAGGCTGGAACAGAGCGACAAATAGCCCATCTGTATGGCCGGGGGGTGGGGGTGAGGGACAGCACCAATGAGAACAGACATCTATTTCTATAAAGATAGACTTCAATGGCTGAAATAACTGGACATTTGGCAGGATTGACTCACAAAACGAGCATTTCATATGCCAGTAGGCTATAATTGATATAATAAATCATTTTTTTTGTGTGCCCAGTGAATCTTTAATTTTCCAAAAGACTAAGCCCGCAATTTAAAAGGGTCTGAATTGTTTTTGCCTTAAAGCCAGCTATCTGGAGAAATAACTTCATCGCAACAGCTGCAGCGAAACAAGCCTGCCTTTCTTCTCAAAACGATATGCATCGTTTTCTTCTAGAAGCATGTGCTTTTCTCCTACCAGTTTTAAAGTTGCCAAAATCGGTTTGTTTTGTTTTGTTTTGTTTTGTTATTCTAAGAAGCATGGAGATGGCTGTGGAGATGGCTCTGTGCGGAAAGTGCCTGCTGTGCTGGATCTCTCACAGAGAGATGAAAGGTGGAAACAGGAGACTGGCCTGGAAGATCAGAGGCCAGTCAGCCTGGAATAAGCTGCACAGTGGGAAACAATTTAAAAAAAAAAAAAGACTACACTGGTTACTTTCTGTCAAGCTGACACAAACTAGAAATCACCTGGGACAAGAGAACCTCGCTGGGCAATTACTCTAGCCTGGCTGTCCTCCAAGCGAGCCTGTGAGGCGGTCTCTTGACTGTTGATGGGGAGGGGCCAGAGCGGACGCAGCCACCTCGGGCGGTGGTCCAGGGTTTTATTAGAAAGCAGGCTGAGCAGGCCAGGAAGCAGCACTCCTCTGTGGTTTCTGCCTCAGTTCCTCAGTTCCTGCCTCCAAGTTCCCGCCCTGACTTCCAAGACTGTGACCTAAAATAAACTTTCTCCCCGATTTGCTTTTGCTCTTCCTGTTGATGACAGCAACAGAGAAGGAAACTGGAACATTCCTCTGCTGTGCCCCGAAGACCCAGGAGATCGCCTGCCACCCAAATGCAGGTCAGATTAAGTGTCCTTTGTAAAAAAAGAGCGGGCTCAAGACAGACAGGACTCTCAGAGTGGGGTAGGGTATATAAAGCCAAAGTCCACAATCACGTCACCCAGGTGGGCTGGGGGTGGGGGTGTATCAAACCGTCCGTGACGGTTTGAAAGTTTCAGTTCAGCTGATTAAATCAAATTGCTTTTGTGTTGTAAAACAATAGACCTCAGGAAGCTGCAGGTGTGACTGCATAAAAAAGTTCTGTCATCAGGATGTGGTTGGGGGGGGGGAGGGCTCTGGGAAGTTTCTGGTGACGCATGAGATGGAGTTAACTGAAACTAGAACAAAATGGAGTCGCTTTGTGCAGCTCAAACAAACAGAAGAGAAACAACGGAAAGTCCTCTGACCTCCACACAGGCTCCAAGGAATGTGTGTAAGTACACACACACCACACACATATACATACACACAAACACACATGCACACATATCACACACAAAAACACACATGCATGCACACACACCACCCATATACATAGATACACACACCACATACATATATAAACACACATAAATACATACCACACACATACACAAACATACATGCACACACACCACACACACATATACACACACATACACATACAAACACACAGTCACACACACACCACACATACACACATACCACAGATATACACACACAAATACACCTGTACACACACCACACACATACACACACATGCACACACCACACACATATACATACACATACATACACACCACACACATATACACAAACACACATGAACACACACCACACATACACACATACACCATACATATATACACACATACACATATACAAACACATGCACATACAAACACATATGTACACACACCACACACATACATACATACATACATACATACATATATACAAACACACAGGCACACACACCACACACATACATACCACAGACATACACACACAAACACACATGTATACACACCATACATGTACACACACCACACATACAGACACACGCACACACCACACACATATACACTCACATGCACACATATATCCACACACATATACACAAACACACATGAATACACACCACACATACACCATACACCACACATATATACACACATATACACACATGCACACACAAACACACATGCACACACAAACACACATGCACATACGCATACACCACACACATAAACACACACACACGTGAAAATTGCTTCTACATCAGGAAGGAGAGAACAGATAGAAAGTGGAACTCTGCTATCTACTAAAGAACAATGACCAACCTGCCTCAGAGTCACTGTTTCCTAAAGGTTCCATAACCATCTAAACCAGTGCCACCAAGAGAGGAACAAGTGTTCAAACACATGATCCCACAGGGGACATTTCACACCAAACAATAACAATACCAAAAGAAAAAAAATCACCCAAATTTAGCACTTGGTCAAAATAGATGGTCTCTGAAGTGGCCCAGCTAGATGACTCTTGGTAGATGTGATAGTGGTGGCTAGCATAGCTCTAAAGTTTTAAATCTATTTATTAGGCCAGTTAGATGGCTCAGTGGGTGAAGACACCTGCTGCTATGCCGGATGACCTGAATTTGGTCCTTGTGACCCACATGAAGGAGTAGCAGAACCCAACTCTCTGCAGGTTATCCACTGACATCCATGTGAGCACACTGGCACCCCCAACACACATAATATTTATTTATACTTAGATAGTTCATATTTTGAAAGCATTCTATGAATTGCCCTTGCATGAACTAAATAATCAGTATTAACTCTATTCTATAATTCTTGGTTTCTAACTCTCATATAAATGACCCCCTAGGGCTGGAGAGATGGCTCAGCGGTTAAGAGCACTGACTGCTCTTCCAGAGGTCCTGAGTTCAAATCCCAGCAACCACATGGTGGCTTACAACCATCCGTAATGGGATTGGATGCCCTATTCTGGTGTGTCCGAAGACAGCAACAGTGTACTCATAAAATAAATAAATAAATAAATCTTTAAAAAAAATAAATAAATGACCCCCTAAAGGGGGAAGGGGGTATCTTTGCTTCTTTGTAAGCCAATAATTATAT
>NW_021605170.1:3539285-3544660 GCF_004785775.1 Grammomys surdaster | reverse complement strand
ATCATCAATGCCAATGAGCTTTTGGAGGGGGAGGTTCGAAACAGGGTTTCTCTGTATAGCCCTGGCTGTCCTGGAACTCACTCTGTAGACCAGGCTGGCCTTGAACTCAGAAATTCACCTGCCTCTGCCTCCCAAGTGCTGGGATTAAAGGCATGTGCCACCACTGCCCGGCTGCCAATAGGCTTTAATAAGAAGTTTCATATCATTTATCATATTTCAAGTGAAAGACAACTACTAACAAAAATAAAATGAATTTCACTTATTCAAAGCCATAGCCCATTACATTTTCACTTTCCAGGGACAGCCTTCCTAGGGCATACAATGATGTGTGTGCACCTATGTATGCACGTATGCATACACATGTATATGCATGTATGTGTAAGTGCATGCATATATGTACCATGACATACATGAGTGTGCAACTGTGTGTATACTTGTGTGTATTTATATGTATATATGTGTCATGTCCCTATATGTGTGCATGTTTTTGTATGTGTGTGTGTATGCACACTTGTTTGTATGAATCTGTGTGTACATGTGTTTCTGTGCATATGTTTGTAGGGGTGTGCTTGTGTGTGCATGCACGCATATGTGTGTGTGTGTGTGTGTGTGTGTGTGTGTATGTATGTATGTATGTATTTGTATGAACATGTGTATGTGGGGGTTTGGAATGTATGTGCTACAACATGGGAAATAAGCTTATACTCCACCTAGGAGACAGTAAATGTTTACTGGATTTTCAAGGCTATTTGTTGACTTTATCAACTATTGAGTGATTTTCGGTGATACTTTCTGAAGTGAGGAAACTGAGTTAGAGCTCCAGTGGATAGCAAAAGGAAGAATAAGATAAAAAAAGCACAGAAAGTCTGTTTATTCTTCTGAGAGTTGACTATCTGGAGTTCTGAGGGCACTGAAGAGCAAAAAGACACTGAGGATAAAACCTACTGTCAATGGAATACCTTTAGAAAACCATACACAAATACTAAAAGCTGGTATGCACAGAGTGTAGGTGAGACTCTACTTAACAACCTGAGACAATAATAACTACAGTGAGCTACAAGGCTAGTGTAGTGTGGTATACACTTGACATTCTTAGGGCCAACCAGGACTGTTTACCAGCTCCCAGTACCACAGCTTCACAAGCTGTCCTCAGCCAGCTGTGGTTTCTGAATACATTTTACTGATACAGTCACTTCCCATGCAACTCTGGAAACAAAGATTGAAATGCTATCTAACAAAATACATTGTAACAGGACAAAGCTACTCAGTGTGAACCCTAAGCAATCAACTGCACCTCCAATCACACTGCCCTGCTTGGATTCTCATTGAGAAAGCAGAGGAAACCTTACAATGCATGCCACTCAGAACAACAGCTCTAAGTTCCTCCAGATGGCTTAGTTACAATTCTCACAGTATTCACAGTATTCACAGGCTTTGTGACTTCGTAGCTGGAGTTACCAACCTGCCAGCTTACTTAACTTCCTGGGTCTGAGTATCATAACTTTTGCTTTTAAGTAGTGGGGTTCTGGTTAATGATTCAAACCAATACCTTCCAATGGCTCTGTGGCATACAAATGCCACACCACTTGGATTTTTTTTAAAGTGTGTGTGTGTGTGTGTGTGTGTGTGTGTGTGTGTGTATGTGTGTGTGTGTGTTTTCAAGGGGCGGTCAGAGTACAGCTTTCAGTAGTCAGTTTTCTCCTAGAATATAGCTTCCTGGGATTGGACTCTGGTTGTCAGACTTGCCAACAAGCACCTTTTTGGGCTGAAGCATCTCCCTTCCCTGAAAGCTTTTACATTCTAGATCCAACTCCTCGGGAGAGGATCTGCAGTGTTTCCTACTGTCTCATTTTGAGCCTAGTCTTTTTAGCCTTGCCACTCACATCTAGGTACTGTCTCCCTGTATTTATTTACAAAGACTAATGAAGGAACCCACTGTACAAATTTTTAGAAGCAAACATTTTGAACGAAGAACAGTAGTATGAGACAAAGCAATGACCCCTGGCATATAAGTCACTTTCTGTCATGACAAGGAACCACATCCGCACTGGCAACATAATGCAATGTGTCTATTTGACATAACTCGCTCCTAAAATACTGAACACAGGTCAGAATCTAGAGTCTGAAAAGCAAACCCAAAGACTCCTGTGATATAATTCTCTCCACCAGAGGGCACTAAAACCTCACACATATTTTGTGTTGCGCACTTCAAAGCTAAAAAAAGGTTAAGAAAGCAGTTGAGGGCCCGCTACAACACAACTCGTAGAGTGGCATTTTTACTAGTTTCTTTAACAGTTTACTGACCATCCGCTGCTCCCAGATACCACATTAGAGGACAAGGAAACACTTAAGGAGTTTGTAGTCTAACAAAGGTCCTTACCTTGTCTCCTGATTGCCCTCCTCTTCACTGACAGAAGAAAGCACCCAGGAGCAAGGCAGCCGTCTCCCTGTCTCAGGCCTCACACATATGAAGAACCAGCCCTCCTTGTCTGATAGCAGTGGGATCAGGGGGGCTTTGGAGATACCTAGCTACACCCTCTAATTGTATAAGGCCAGACTTAGTCAAGAACACAATTACAGTTAATGCTAACCCAGGATTTAGCACAACCCAGAATTTCCCTAACAATGAACATCTTTTGTTTAATCCTCCCCAAAACTTATTCTTTAAGAGGTAAACTTAGACACAGGACAGTAAGAAACTTGACAAGAACCAAAGAGCTTATTAGGCAAAGCACAGACTAGTAACTTTGCTCTGGAGTCCAAGAGACTATTTGAATTGTACCTAAACCTCCAGACTGGGATTCTAAATCCAATCCCATTGTCAATAAAGAAAGCTCTAGATAATATGGAGCGTCAAAGTCACATGACAGCCAGGTTGGAAAGAGATAAGATGGCAGAGTCATTCCATATACAGCACTGCTGTAGTAAGAACAATGTTTAGCTCACAGCAGACATCTCTCTTTTATCATCAGTAATAAGCCCCCCTACTCCTTTTCCCTTCAGAACCTTAGTTTTTGTTTTAAGATCTATTTTTTGTTGTTGTTTTATATATGTGTGTGTGTGTCAGGTTCTAGGGGACTAAAGTTGGGTATGGGTGGCTGTGAACTACTCAGTGTGACTGCTGGGAGCTGATCCTGAGTCCTCTGGGAGTCATTCTCTAACCACTGAACCATCTCTCCAGTCTGCAGACCCTAATCTTTCATGTGTGTTCATTCTTATCTCTCACAAGTTAAACTATGACAACTCAAGGGGTGCGGGGGGCAGAACTGGAGCTAAAGTACTGGAATGATCCCAGAGTATACAAGACAGAGGTAAGGGTCCCCAGTCTCAAATCTCATTTCATTCATTCATTCATTCATTCACCCATTCATTCATTGCCTCCTGGGAACAAAACACTAGTTTTGAGACATATGTGCCCATGTATTGCTGCAGCTTTCAGCCTCCTGAAACACATTTGCTCAGTATTCCTCCAGAGGACGGCAGCGATCCTCAGTCTAGAAGCGCTCTTGTCTGCCCACCTCACAGGCCTCTGACCAATCCCTGAGCTGCAGGAGGTCGAAGTGCTTCAGCTGTGGAGTGTTAATAGATCTTATCACTCTAAGATACACAAACCAGAGAGGCAGCAACCGTCATTTATTTGAGTGGTTTGGGTGAGCTATAAGATATTTTAGAACAGAAATTGCTTGTTTGTGGTTGTATTATTTTTTGTCCTCCCATAACCCAAAGAACAAACTGCTGTGTCTGCTTATTACATGGATAAGTAAATTAGATGCAATACTTCCACATCTCATAATCAACTTCACCCAACAATAGATAAAAAATTGTGAAATTTCTACTACCCACACATCTGTTTTCATCTCTCCCTATGATCGTCCCTCGTTTTGCTTTGTAATCAAGCTGCTTGTAACTTCTCCACCTACATGGAGACCTCTGACAGCTCTTAAAAACCTGTCAGAAAAAAAAAAAGCAAAACAAACAAAGACAGGCTTCAGCTGGAATTCTAAATTCTTTAATGTACTATCAGATTTCAATTTCTCTAATCTCTCTCTCTCTCTCTCTCTCTCTCTCTCTCTCTCTAAATCACAGCTTATTTCAGGCTTACAATAACTCTCAGAGCATTACTACCATCTGTCCATCCAAAGTCCCAGCCTTCTAAGAGAGCCACTCTCTTGCTGTGCCACTCTGACTGGTGATTCTCAGAAGGCTGATTCCAAGGTGCAGTCTTGGATTAAACAAGAAGGCATTATGTCATTAAAGGTCTCAAGCCTCATTCCTGGGCTAGAAACAGCCTAGCTTTCCTAACTTTACCCTTAGGCAAGGTCTTCAAATGCTTGAGCATGCTCAAGGTGGGAGCACTCAATGCTCAAGGCAGGAGCACTCCCAGGAGGACGCACGTGTTGGGTGGGGTAAGAGTTGCTAAGTGGGAGGCTGGGGAAAGGACATTAGTAAGATCCCTCAGCTATGTCTGCTTACATCTTCAATTCTCTTCTGACTACATGTTTATCTCACTGTTTCTGATCCAGCCTGTCCCCCGCCCACCCCACCCAACTCTCACCCACTGATGTGGAGTTCTGTTCCTAGCCACAAATGTACCTGCCTACTGTCCAGTAGTCTGGCTTCTACCTAACCCACAGCCACCCTCGCCATCCATCCATCACAGTCACCGCATCTAGGAAGTGCTGTGCTGGGACACCTGGTCTGATGGCTCACAGGCTCCTTACGGTTTGAGGGGCTATGACAGAATAAGTCCCATCAGCCCCAGAGGCAAGGCCCTAAGGCATTCCTTCCAATGCAGGCAAGGTCAGTGGAGCAAGGTTACCAGGACAGAGGTCTAGAGCTCCCCAAGACAGTGCCTATGTCTCAGAACTCACAACCCAAACCATTTCCTAGCCCATTCATTGCTGTCTCCGGACAAAGTTGCAAATGTTCTACTATACTTTCTTTTTAATAGAAGTCTGAATCAGAGGGGTACAGGCCAGGGTAGATCCCATCCATGACCCTGTCATTTGTAGCTGTCACCTCAATTTCCCCCATACTATCCTTGTCACCTTCATCAGTATCCGTTTCTCTGGCAGCCCTCCGTGTGGTATCTGTGACTTTAATCTCACTTATTTTATCTATCTATTTATTGGCTGATGTGAGAGGCCATCTTCCTCAGAGCCGCCCCAGCAGCCTTAGAACATGGTCTGTAAGCTGCCTTTCCTGGGGCGCACTCCCTGCTTTGGCTTCCAAGAAGTTGTCCATCTGTCCTAGCTGCAAGCAGATCAAGCCTCCAGCACTCCATAGACACAAGCCCTGAGGAGCTCCTGCGTGTCTGTCCCCCACCTGGCCTGCCCTGAGGAGCTCCTGCGTGTCTGTCCCCCACCTGGCCTGCC
>NW_021605170.1:3513795-3539275 GCF_004785775.1 Grammomys surdaster | reverse complement strand
GCCTGCCCTGAGGAGCTCCTGCGTGTCTGTCCCCCACCTGGCCTGCCATCATCCTTCCTCTCTTTAAATCCCATTTACACAGATCCATCCAGCGTCAATAAATCCTCTGCTTCTGTCTCCTGAGTGCCCAAAATTGTCATGGCCACCAAACCACAGGCCATTTTTCCTCTTTCCAACCATTCTCTCCCCTAATGATGTACATCCAACTACCCCTCAATTTTATAATGAGGTAAAGGACATCTGTATTATTGCACCTTTGTCAAAAACCATACTGAGGACACCCTGAGTGCTCCTGAGGCATGTTTTTGTTGAATGATCCAACACTTGTAAGTAGCAGTGAGAGGACTCTACATTTCCCCACTTCCCTTCTCCCTCTTACCCCAGCCCAGCTTGCTCTGGCCCAGCTTGCTCTGGCCCTGCTCGCTCTGGCCCTGCTCGCTCCGGCCAGGCTCACTCCAGGCCCTGCTCGCTCAGCCCCAAAGGTTTTTAATTTAGATCCCATTACAGATGGTTATGAGTCACCATGTGGTTGCTGGGATTTGAACTCATGACCTCTGGAAGAGCATTCGATGCTCTTAAACATTGAGTGGTCTCACCAGCCCAGGACTCCACATCTTACATTCAATTCTCATACACTTGCCTCTGCTTTTAAGTTCTGAAAACTTCAAGCTTTTTTTTAAGTTGATGATTAGTTCATTCATTTGTTCGTTTGTTTGTTGGTTTGTTTGTTTGTTTGTTTGTTACACAGTCTTAATATATAGACCAGCCTGGCCCCAAACTCACAGAGATCTGCCTGCCTCTGCCCCTACAATGCCTGGCAACTTTAAGCCTCTTTAGACCCTACTCTCATACTCTCCAGACACAAAAACTCAGAGGGCATAGTGAGTAAACATAAAAAGCATATGGAAATAAATTAATGGGAAGATAAGCAGGCAATTAAATATGCAGGATTAAGAAACCAAGGCCCAAGAGAATGGCGTGTGGATGTGTCTAGAAGTTTAGTTAGTGGAAATGCTTATCGAGATTGTGGTTGTTTAATATGCTTGGCCCATGGGAAATGTGACAATTAGGAGGTATGGCCTTGTTGGAATAGGTGTGGCCTAGTTGGAGGAAGTGTGTCACTGTGGGGGTTGGTTAGCACTAAAGCTCCACCCCCTCCAGAAAAGAGTCTTCTCCTAGCTTCCTGTGGATCAAGATGCAGAACTCTCAGCTCCTTCTAGAGAACCATGACTGCCTAAACTCTGCCATGCTTCCTGCCATGATGATAATGGACTGAACCTCTAAAACTGTAAGTCAGCCCAAATTAAATGTTGTCCCTTATCATGGTGCCTTGGGCATGGTGTCTCTTCACAGTAATAAAACTGTAACTAAGACATTGGTTTATCAGGTCTACCTAATACCATCTGGAAGAATGATAGGAAACGGAATTTCTGATGGGCAAAGGCCATCCCCACCTCATTGACTAAAATGCTCAAGACAATCTGTGGTTTTCAAAGGCTCTCGGCTCAGAATAGCTGTTTGCTGTTGGTAAATTAGTGAGTCAATTGATACAATGTCTAACACAATGATACAATGTCTAACACAGTGATACAATGTCTAACACAATGATACAATGTCTAGTACAATGATACAATGTCTGACACAATGATACAGTGATACAATGATAAAATGTCTGACATAATGCTACAATGTCTAAAATATGGAGTATACCCAGGACAGTTAAAACACAATGGAAAGAGAAAGGCCCACTTAAAATGTCAGCAGTTGCTTGTCCAGTCTGGCAACCCAAAGAACCACCAGGGGAGGATAATGATGATGTTTTCTGGAAACACACACCTCTTTCTCCTCCAGCTCCAGAATGTTCTGACTAGGACTCTTCTACAACTTTTCTGAAACTTTTCCCTGAGCCCTTAATAAACAATAGGATATATTGTTCCTGCTTTTAAAGACTCACCACAGTTAAGAATGAAGGCAAGTATTTGGCAAGTAGTAAAATTAGTAGATAGGCTAGATGGTAGAGACACACAAACCTTTAATCCCAGCACTCGGGGAACAAAGGAAGGTGGATCTCTGGTCTGAGTTTGAGGCCAGCCTGGTCTGCAAAGTGAGTCCCAGGACAGCTGGAGCTACACAGAGAAACCCTGTCTCAAAAAACCAAAACCCAAACCAAACAAAACACACACACACACACACACACACACACACACACACACCAAAAACAAAAAATTAGCAGATAGTTTTTATCCTTGGGCCATAAAATAAAAACAAAACACAATTACTGAGTGGGGAAAATGGGGTCTACAAAGTCCAGCTGAGGAAGGGTTCAGGGTGAGGCCACTTTCCCAGCAGCAGGAAACCCTTTGCCTAGATTTCAGCAATGCTGAGGGAGGAAGGCTGAATCCTCACAAGGCTCCCAGCAGGAACCAGTGTCTCCCAACTACTGAGCACCCATCAGAGTGGTTTGCAGCACACTCCATGGGGGAGGGGCACTTCTTTACTCCTGGGTTTCCACCTGGTTCCACTCACCCGTATTTCCTTAGGAATCACCTCCCTTTTATAAACAAGAGACCACAACAGCCCGGCTGCTCAAATGGATTCAATGTGACCCAGATGACAACATCTTTTCTTTAAATGGGATACATGGGAAACTTTCAAAGAAATATTTGGACAAATTCCCAGGAGACAGATCAAATGAGGACGCCTCCATGCTTCCTGCAAGAACTGTGTTTTCTCCCGGGGAGGACTCCATGAGGAGGTCTCTGAGGAGAGCCACCTTCGCAGCACTGTTGTGATGAAGACTGTGTTTGGCTAAGGCAGATGGAGGTGCATAGCCCAGCGGGTGGTAAGAGCACTCTGTGGCCAGGACTTTTTTAGGCTGAGAGGACACTAGGCAATGGACTCACAGAACCTCACAGCAGGCTTCCCACAATGGCAGCCTGGCTTTCTAGGTCAAGCTACCTTATTCCAAGCACATGTACAGTAACCTGATCTCCTGCCTGCCTGGGAGTGCTCCCACTGAGCCCACTCTCAAGATCATTCTCTGAATATGCTCCAGGCTCCTGGAAAGTTTCTCTCTAAACCATGGTCACCAAGAGCTTGTGGAGGTCAGAGCAACTCCTCAGCAGTGGCAACATGCTCAATCCCATGCAGTTAACCTGGTGGATGCAGCAGATGTCTGTCAGGACCAGGCAACAGTGCTACCAACTATGAGACTGAATTTGCTGCCCTGTGGAGAGAATTGCAAGTCTGCCCCTTCAGGTCTGACCCCGTTTTTTCCACCACCTTGGAGCTGCTGCAGGCCGAGAGTTTAGCAGCACACGGAGGTAGTAGATAGATTCCCCCCTCCAGGGGCAGCAGCTGTGACCTGGAAACAGACTTAACACCCTGAGCCAAGAAATGAAAGTAGAGTGCAGCCTCAGAGAGCCATTTTATATTAGAACCCATAAGCTGGATGGCCTGTTTCAGGGTTGCGTTCAGTACACTCCTTGCTATGACATTCTTTCCATGGTCAACTTGATTAGATTAAGAAAAACTGAGGACATTTGGATGAGACACACCTTTGGGGGAAGGAAACCAGTCCTGAAAGTGGGTTGGCTATACCAGCCCATGTGCTGGGGTCCCAGGAAAAATGGGGGGGGGGAGCCAATGGGAAACTGTATTTCCCTTTCTCTTCCTCTGCCCAGGTATGAGTGACTGCACATTGCTGCCACCACAGCCTGGTGAGCTGCCTTCACCCGCGTCTCGAGCTGCCAGGAGACAAAATAAACATTTCCTTTCCTACATGACTTCTTGTCTGGTATTGGTTGCAGGGGTGAGAACAGCGAATGACACCCTGAGCCCCACAGTGCCGAGTGTGGCTATGACAGGAGGTATTGTGGTAGACAGGTGGCTTCACTCACATGGATGTTCACAGAAAGCCTTGCACACTTCCAGCCAAATGTGTGTGCACTGTAGCTCACATCCATTTTAGGAGGCAGTATGCTAGCTGGGCATGGTTATGTATGCTTTGGGTCCCAGGACTCTGGAGGCAAAGGTAGATCAAGACCATCCTTGTGTACATAGTATACACAGGGCTGCATAGTGAGAACCTGTCTGGAAGAGGAGGAGGAGGAAAGAGAGAGAGATGCTGTGCCTTCTGAACACACCTTCTCTACAAGGAGAGAGTCTATATTTTTAAGAAAATGTATTACTATAGTTCTTTTAGTATTCTATCTTCACCTCTATCAGATCTATATTTAATAATAAAAAGATTTCTCATCACAAAAACTTGAAAAATTACTGAAATGAAAAAAGAACTATTTTAAGATTTACTTTTAACTTATGTGGGTGTGTGCACGTGTGCGTGCATGTCGCGTGCGCACACACGTGTATGTTAGGGGTGAACATGAGTGCGAGTGTTTGAGGAGGCCAGAGGCATCAGACTCCCTGAAGCTGATGTTACAGGTGTTGTGAGTCATATGCTTTTAACCCCTGAGCCGGCTCTCTAACCCCTGAGCCATCCCTCCAATCTCTGGAGAAAGAACTATTACTGCTCGTTACTATTCTGTCTCTTATAGATCACAGAAAGTTCTTCCAAGAGCAGAGCAATCTCACCTCATCAAGGCAGCTCAAAGACCTTTCTGTTTCATTCCAGGAAACGAACACAAGTGACCCTGCCAATCCCACAAGTTAGGCAGTTCCTTCCTGGTGTAATTGAGCTCCCCTATATGAGGACAAACTTGTATCAATTCCTTATTTTCTAACGTTTGTAACTTTAGTGGCCGTTATACAGAGGAACCGACCACATACACACCTCTGGTCTTATTCCTTTTGTCACATGAATGGAAAGATCCTACCACCAGCAGGAGTGAGGTGTGACAGAAAAATTAGTATCATTTTATTTTGGCTTCTCTAATCTACAGCTCATCAGAAGAGCCTTAAAAATGAACGGCCATTTTAAGACGATGTTTGGAGCAGATAAGCAAGAGGAAGACACTCAATTTGTTCTCTCAAAGGGCCCAGATGATGTTGATGTGCAGGGTGTTTCTGATCTAAGAATGGCATTCGAAGTCATCTGTCTTTCTCTTCCCATGATGCACATGGGGCATAAAGAGAAGAGGAAAAACCTGAGTGACACTTCGGGAGTTTCCCAAGTGGTGTGAAATCCTCTATCTGGCTCCTCCAAGAGTCGTAATAGGAACTGCCACCACAGGAGGTGACTTTGCTGATGAAAATTAGGAATGTATTAACAGTAATCACATTTAACAGCTACA
Source organism: Grammomys surdaster (assembly GCF_004785775.1). Lineage (NCBI taxonomy): Eukaryota > Metazoa > Chordata > Mammalia > Rodentia > Muridae > Grammomys > Grammomys surdaster. Next base: position 3,534,023 of record NW_021605170.1, on the reverse strand, counting down.
TCTGCGGGGTTTGCCAGACATAGTACATTTTGAATGAACTTAATCACCGTTGCTTCATGCTAATAGGTTGAGCTACAAGGAAGCCGATTTTACTATGTATCCCCATTGGGCTGGAATTGACCAACGAGTTTATAATTTCTGGCTGTAGAGACGAGGACACAAAGGGCTAAGTAACTTCCCCAACTCACACAAGCAACCATATTGCTGTTGACAGAAAACATTACGTGTTCATGGTCTTAGAGGAGGAAATGTTACTACTCACACATTCAGCCAAGGTTGTGAAATCAGAAACATCCAGCTTATAATGTTCTGACCTGATACTCTGATTCTATTACAGCACTTTTTTTTCCCCTTCAAAATGATACTTTAAAAAACCTCTTTGTCCAGGTGGTAAGCAGTTTTAGGGCCGTATTTAAGTCTAGAATGACAGATGTGTACACGGTCTCACACACAATTTAATGACTATATGTTGTGTGTTCAAATGGAGAAATTTTCTTTAAAAGATGTGTGTGTGTGTGTGTGTGTGTGCAGTGTGTTTGCCATGCGTGTGTGGGCACATATATGTAGGTGCACATGTGTGTGGATGCCTTTGGAGGCCAGAAGAGGGTGTCAGAAGCTGGAGTTGTAGGCAGCTGTGAAGCACAGCAGAACTCTGGTCCTCTGCAAGAACAGTCTGTGCTCTTTACTGTGGAGCCCTCAGCCCTCACAACGTTTTCAATGTTTACTTCCAAACTCAATGCAACTGCCACTCAGAATGAACTGGACAAGAACAGGGCATAGAAGTGACTTCCAGGGCGGCCCCAGCTGGAGTTCTGATCTAACCAGTCTCTACTGGACACAGTACAGTCTTGCACACCTTACTAGTGTGTAACGTATTACTAGCGTGTGGACGTATTGGGTGCCCAACTCATCAGCTGCTCCAAATACTGTCTTCATTTATTCCTCTGGAAGTGTTTTGTTACCTAGGGATGTGAGCACCATAGCAACTAAGAGATACAAATCTTGCTGAATTGAATCCTTGTGCTAGAAATAACCTGGGCAAAGACTGAACTTAAAAAAGAACAGGGAGCGTATGGGGGAGTTAAAGATTCGAGGAGGATGATAGAACTATTAAATCACCCAAATTTTTGGGTTTGGATTAAAAATTTGCTTAATTTGTAAGACACACTGTTACTCTTCAAATACAGGGCCATTAATCAACAGAAGAAAGAGGATGGGGGCAGGTGGCCATCCACAAATACTATTAGGAGGTGTAGTCCCTCTATCTTGTCACCTCACGCGGAAGATAAAGACACTGGAAAGAAAAGGATCGTATTGGAGGCCCAGGAAGGTGCTTAGTTTGGCACTACTGTAAACCTCCCTCCCAGAGGCCCTGCAACCTTTCCAGTCACGCGACTTAAAGAGCGTTAAAGGGACTTCACTAAGGCAGGCCCTGTGCGGCGCGCCCCACCCTTCCTGGTGGAGTAAGTTGTGTCAATAAGTTTCTTAGGGGTGCACACGTGAGAAGGCCGGGGTCCTCTGCTGGGGTGGCGCGCCTGGGTAGCAGCCATAAGCTCCGGTTCCTGGCTTTCTGGACTGTAGCCCCGGCTCCCGGCTAGGCGTGTGGCTGCCATGCTCCGCGGATGCCAGGCTGGGCGAGGGCATCCGGGAGGCCGCATGGTGCTGGCTCCGGGAGGTGGCAGCTGCGCTTTGTGTGCAGCGGGAGGGTGAGTCACCCGGCCCCGCGCTCCGTCCCAAGGCCGGGTGGACTCTGGGGCCGGGTGGCGGAGAGATCCGGCTAAGGGCGGCTCGGAGGCGGCGCTGCGCGTCCCCGGCTCCCGCCTGCGCAGCCGGCGCAGCCCGCGCGCTCCGCTCCTCCTCCGCGCGTGAACTTAGTCAGCGGTTCGCGCCGCCGCGCGCCCATTGGCCGGCCGCGCGCGCCGCGTCACAATGGAGCGGCTCCGGGCTGGCGAGCCGGGCAGTGCCGGGGCTTCCCGCTGAGCCGCAGCCGCCGGAGTGCGGGCGCCGGCCGCTCGGCTCGCCCCGGCCGGCCGGGCTGCGCGGGCCCCGGGGGCTCCTGCGCGAAGGTAGGCGGGGACGGCGGGCACGGCGAGGGAAGGGGGCGCGCGGCAGCAGGTGGGGGCGGCAGGGCAGGTGCGGGTACCTGGCGGCGCCTCACCTGGGTCTCCCACTGCGGGCAGGTGGCACAGTCACCTGCTAAGCGACGGCCGCGCGGCTCCCACGCCCCCGGGGGAGGGAGGGCGCTGTGCCCTGCCCGCACCTCTTCTGTATGTTGGGGTCATCCGAGGAGAGAGGAGTGGGCGGCCGCGCCCGGGCGGTGCCTTCGCTGTCCCCACGGCTGAGCGCGCACCTGTGTCTCCCCCATCGTCCCCCCCACATACAACTGCAGGGAAAGGCCCCTCCCTCTCCACCAGAGTCTCCCCGTAGATAAGGGCAGCTCGCTCAAGGGGGGTCCACATCAGGTCGCCGCCGTTTGCCCCCTACCCTGGCGCCTCCTGTCGCCAGACATTTTATGCTCTTGGGTATTTACTGGCCTACAGCTGTGATTTTAGCGTTTGAGCTGAAGGGGTCAACTGATCTCCATTTAAAGACTCGGTGGTTCCTCCTCCTAGGCTGCAGGTGCTGACAGGTCAGAAAGGAAGAGGCTCAGTAATCTGTGTCCTCGACTGACTTCTCAAAGTCCGTAGGTTGCCTGTAGTCATGTGAAAGACTTTGATGTGTGGTTAGAAAAACTACCACTGGGACCCCTTTGCTCCCCCCACCCCACCCCACCCCACCCCAGAGAACAAACCTAATTTTAAAAGTCAGTACCAGCATGTGGGCTTCTTGAATACATTCTGCCTTGTCTGAAAACTTAACAGAAAAAAAAAATACCCAAAAAATCAAAACCTGCTGTATAAAGAGGGAACGTTTAAAATATTGTAAATGTAAAACCAATTTAGATAATTTGTTCAGTGTCTATTAAGAAATTAGAGACTGAGAGTGTAGCCCCGAGGGGCTTGGCAGAGGCAAGGCTGAGGGTTCAGTGCCCCTCAAAGTATTACTACTGTTGCATATGACAATGGTAATAGTAACAGTAACTATGTGACTTTCCAAGGCAGCTTTTTTTTTGTAGAGCTGACGTATGTATGGGAAAGTGTATGCTACAGTGTCAGTACACTCAATGTACACAAATCCCGCTTCCTAAGAAGGCACCGTGTTCTGAGCTGCGGATGCCAAAGTCACTTTCTGTTGACCTGAGCCTTCCTAGTGATTATGTCTGCTTTTGACAAGAATAAGACACTACAGTTAATCCCCCAGGTAATGGGGCCTGAGCGATTTAAAACCTTAAGCCCTAACATGTCTGGTCCTGCTCTGAGCTAAAAATGGGGCTTGTCAATGAGCACACCTTGAGTCATGTTGACTTTCTTATGCCTAGTTCGGGGAAATGTAATCTTCTAGTTAGAATTTGGTTGACTTCTTTGAAACTCCTGTGTTCTCTGATCAGGAGGTTGTCACAACATGCACTTCAAGTGCACAGGTTCACATTGTGAGTGACTGTATTTGACATGTTGAGATTTGTCTTTAGGCCAGTTGGCCGTCCCCACCACTTGACCCCACTGCTGTTGTAATTTTCAGAATCCTCAGGATGAAAACAGCAACTTGAATTAAGACATAACTCTAAAACAATAATATTTGGGAAGGACACCAGGTGACCAGAGTGTCTTTAGATGACCATGTGGGCATTTCCTCTCAGTGACCTGTCATTTGTCTTTTTGCTCTCTCTTCCGAGTTTGAAAGGGAAAAGGTTTTAAAACGTAAGATTCACTCTTCAAACACTTTCACCTTGTGAATTTTTTTTTTTTTTGAAATTTTCATGTTTGTGTTTGCATTCATTTTTAACTGCCCGTGCAAGATCCGGTGTCTGATCTTTGGTTTAGGGTCCCTCAAGTTGAGATTCCATTTTCTTTTTACTTCTCTCTCCCAGCATATCCTCTGTTACCCTTGGGTGTGATCAGGAATGAATGTGTTCTGATCCCACTGGGTTTCTCGACATTGGTGGATGGGTGCTTGGCTTGTCATATAACATGTTCCACTCTACCCTGTGAGTCCCTGAGCACTGGTATACCAGCAGGCAGCTTGGATGCGTAACTACCTGGAGGAACCACAGAAGCCCAGTGCTGTGTAGACTTCCCTAATGCAGTTGTGAGCTACCCTGATCCGTGAATCGCATCTGTCTTCATATTTGCTGCCTTCTTGCTGTTGCCTAGTTTCTGACTGTTTCAACTGTATTTTCTTAAAAAAATAAGTATTATTATTGTTCATGTGTGGCATACAAGTGCAGGCTCTGGCATGCTACAGCACACAATACAGGCCAGAAGGGAACTTTGTGGTCTCTTCTGTGTGTGTGAGTTCCAGGCGTGAACTCCTGCTGTTTCTGTTTTCCCTGCCTAGCCCCTCAACTGTGTTATCTGTGCTCCCCTCACACCTTCATTGATTAGTTCTCCCTGAAAAACAATTCCTTTAGCAGACATAATAACCTGTTTTTCTCCTGGATCATCAGGACGGATCCTCAGTACGACCTGACTCAGTCCTCAGGTCCGCTGCCCCTCCACGCTCCTGTCATTGCTATTCATTTAGAAATTGAGCAGCAAGATAGAGTAAACTCCCTCTCCTGTGATTTCACTTTCCTTAGACTTCTACCAGGTTGCAACACCGTTTAGATTGACTCCTTCAGAGCTGTTGTGAAAGAGAAAAGGGACTAAAATGAATGCCTGGCTTCAACCTTGACCTTTTCTCTTTGCTTGCTGACCTTCATGCTGCTTTTGATAAAGGTCACGTGATTCTCTTTGTTCCTTTCCAGATTCTGTATTTGAACTGCATCTATTGCTTCTTTGAATCCTGACCACTCTGTTTTCCTTCCTATCCATGGGCCCGGCATTTCCACAGTGCCTCTCCACTGTGCCTGTCCTTAGGCACGGGAGCTGCCCAAGCACTGCTGTTTTCCTTGTTTCCAGTGGACAAGTGAGATTTTGCTTTTGTCTCTGGTGAAAACTGAATTCTTTGTGTTAGGAGTCATTGTCCTTTATTCTGGGGTGTAGAATTAAGAGCACATCTGAACTTTCCTTATTTTCTCTCTTCAAGTCTTTCTGCACTCTCTTGAAACATTCCTCCATCACACACAAGACTTCTTCCAAATTACCCATCAGAGTTCTTCAGCCTTTGGCCAAGAACATGTACCTTATATGCTGACAGACTTGTACATGAACTTTGCTGTCACTTTGGATAAGTTTCTAGGTTACTTAAGACTAGCTCTTAGTCAGAGATCACAAAACAATGACCTAAATAAAGTGACAGTTGTTTCCCTTTCACATTTAAGTAAAAGAGTTTGCAGTGGTTGGAAAACACACACACACAGAGAGAGAGAGAGAGAGAGAGAGAGAGAGAGAGAGAGAGACAGACACATGGGAGTTGCACTATCAGGAGTCAGGAGATGTGGCCTTGTTAGAGTAAGTGTGGTCTTGTTAGAATGGGTGTGGTCTTGTTAGAATGGGTGGGGCTTTGTTGGGAAAGTATGTCATTAGGGGATGGACTTGAGGTCTCAAATGCTCAACCCAGGTCTTGTGTTACATTCACTTCCTGCTGCCTGCCTAACTGGATCTAGAATTCTCGGTTACCTTCCAGCTCCATGTTAGCCTGGATATTGTCATGCTTCCTGCTGTGATAATAGACTAAATCTCTGACACCTTAAGTCAGCCCCAATCAAATGTTTTCCTTTATAAAAGTTTCCATGGTCATAGTGTCTCTTCACAGCAATAGAAACCCTAACTAAGACAGAGTTGGCAGACAGCTAGGCATGATGGAGATACTTGTAATCCCTGTATTTGGAACACTAGCACAGAGAATTGCTGCAAATTTGAGACAGCCTGGGCTATATAATAAGACCTTGTCTCGTCCCTGCCCCTACCTCCAAAGTTATGGATGGTCAAGCCAGAAGTATTATGTATGGTTCTATAATCTTCTGAGAAAACTGGTCCCACTTATTGGGTCTATCAGACAATGTGAGCCTTACGTAATGTGTAGCTCATGGTTTAATATATACTTTAAACCTCCAAAGTTCTGTAAACATTATAGAGGCTGCTGGGTGTGGTACCACATGCCTCTAATCTCAGCACTCTGCACTAGGTGCTTCTGAGTTCCAGGCCTGTCAGGGATCGATGCACAGTCTCCAAACAAACAAACAAACATCAAGCACATTAACGTAGCATGTTTTCGATAATCTCCTTTCTAGCCCTCCATGCTTGCTTTCTTGTGAACTAGTCTCAAGATGCCACATTATTGGTTTCAGATCCTATCTTAACTATTTGAGCATTTATCCCAATTAGTAGCTGTCATACGGTTGCATTGTGCCTTGTCATGGTGTGAAGATGAGCGTCCGAGTGCCAGAAACAATGTTTGTCGTTGTTTGTTTATCAAGACAGGGTCTCTCTACATAGCTCTGGCTATCCTGGAACTCTTCGTAGACCAAGCTAGCCTCGAAATCACAGAGATCTGCCTCTGTCTTCTGAGTACTGGGGTTAAAGGTGTGCGGTACTAACCCAAGCATAGCAATGTTTTACTTCCTCAGTGGCAGCATGTATTTCATAGACTAAAAACACTGTATAGATTAAATGCTGGCTCATGAAATCAAGTGGACTTGATAAAAGTTCTGGATCTGCCACTCACTGAGTGTACACAACCTCTCACTCACTGGGAGTATGCAGCCTCTCCCACACTGGGAGTGTGCAGCCTCTCACACACTGGGAGTATGCAGCCTCTCAGTCACTGGATGTATACAGCCTCTCACTCACTGGATGTATACCTGCAAACGGAGGTAGTAACATGGAGAATAGAGGGAAACATTTTTATATAAAATGTTTAATAGTGTGTGTAGCAAAGGAAGTGGTAACCTTCCCACTTTAATGTGGCCTCACCTTTTCCATGAGCCCTTCCTATATATGACCTGTTTTAATCTATTTTAAAAGTATTTTATACTGTTGTAGGTATCCCAGTAGGTCCCCTTAACTTCTAAATCAAACTTAACAAAATTTTCTCCAAAGTCAGTTTATAACCCAAAGAACAACAAAATCATTCTGTATCTTTTGATCAAAGAGCAGCCAAACCTTTCTGTTCCTTACCTTTGAAGTGAATAAGTTTTGACTGATCACTGATGAATCAGGGATGTTGCTAAACCTTTCCACTCTCGATAAAGGTTCATGGTATTTTTAGACAACTATTAATCACTTACTGCATGCCAGTACCGTGCCAGGTCCTAGGGAAGCAACAGTAAGCAAAACCCAGTCTGGTCTCGGTATTCACAGAGATTGTGGGTTATTGAAGTCAGACAAGCAGCTGCTGAGAGCAAGTAACATTTCCATGGTGATCGTTGCTGGGAAGGAGGCAGAAGAGGTCCGTGAATGCACAGGCAGATGTGCTGCAGTCAGACTGAATGGTGACGGTGATGTTAGTGGCAAAGGGTGACCCGCAAGCTGCAGTAAGTAAAGAAGGACACAGAGTGGCATCAAAGTAGCCCAGCTGGGAGCAGCTTAAATATGGACCTGCAGGTGCCCAGTACCATCCACTGAAGGCTTCAAATACTGTTTGGAGCTGTCGTTCAGATAAGTATCTGTAGAGATGGAGAGGTAACTGGGTGATGATAGAGGACTTGACTCTCACACACACACTCCTCGTCCCTCTCCTTCACACTCAGAATGTAAAACAAGTGTGTATAATATTCAGCTTCACTGTGTGCTTCTGGAAAGGGGGCCACAAAGCTCAGGAATCATTCAAATATTTTCACTGTTCATCTGTGTTGCACTAAAAAACTCTAAATAAATGTAGGGGGTTTTGTTTTTGTTTGTTTGGTTGTTCCTTTTGTTTTGTTTTTGATGCATCAAGCAGATGCATCTGAAAATTCACCTTAAACCATCCACTCCTAAAAAGCCTGCAGTCAGGCGGCTGACAGGTCCCACAGGGCTCCTACCACGGCAGGAGACACATGGGAAGAGAACGTCTTCCAAGCCAGTTGCAAAGACTGGAGAGAACATGTTTTTTCACATGTTTGTTCCCTTTTTGACTCTGCTGAAGGAAGACAAGGACAGTAAACTGAGACCTTCTTAGAGAGTGGGGAACTGGTCCGCATCATCCTTAGCATAGAATTTGAGGACATAGACCATTCTGAGATCTTCTGTAGAAGAGTCAGCTACCGCAGCTGTACCAAACATGACCAGAGTGGGAAGCATGCGGTATTATAGGCTTGGCTGGACTCTTTTGCCTTCAATGGTGTATCTCAGGGCCAGAGGGTCATCCCAGTGTCCAGTCCCTCTGTGTAGGCAGAAAGCAAGCTTGGCAGGGGGGCATTGGCAGGGAATGGTTTTTGTCCTTGTCCTGTCTAGCAGAGCCAAGACAGGAATGGACAAGGAAAAGCTGCTTCTCTTGAGTGTTAGTCACCAGCTTGCAGGAAACCTTCCTCTGTGTGTCTCCCGCCATGGTAGGAGCGTGACTGAGCCCTGAGGGAGCGTGCCAGAGACTGGACTGCAGCTTAATATTTTGTTTTGGGGAGTGGATGCATTTAAGGTGAATTCTATGAATCTGAATGTCTGAAGTTCATCTCTCTAGGAAGAATTGGATGAGTTTGTTGCTGGCCCAGTTTCAGCACTGAGACTCTATCCTCAGGCGAGCCACGACTTGTCTCCTAGCTGTGTTTGTGAATCATGCATGATGCAGTTTCTCAAGGCACCAGATTTCAGGGAGTGTGAGGGACTATGCATGTGTGTGAGAGGGTGTGTATGAGTGTGTGTATGTGTATGTGAGAATGTGAATGTGTAAGAGGAGTGTGCATCTGAGTGTGTGTGAGTGTATGTATATATGAGTGTGTGTTTGAGAGTATGTATACATGAGAGTGTGTATTTGTGTGTGAATATGTGAGAAAGTGTGAGTGTATGTGAGTGTGTACGTGAGTATATGTGTGTGATTGTGTGTATGAGTATGTGTGTGAGTGACTGTGTGAGAGAGTGTATGTGTATGAGTGTGTGTGTGTGTGTGTATGTGAGAGTGTCAGAGTGTATATGTGTGTGTGAATGTGTGTTGCTCAGGTTTCTAGGATTACCCCCTACCAGGCAGTTTGTGCTGTGCTTGGCTTGTGCTGTCTCCAGGTACCAGAAGTCTCTGTCACCTTTCCCCACATCCCCTTGTGACTGGGCTCTTTGCTTTGGGTTTCTCCTGGTACTGGGAATTCCTATTAGGGCCACTCAGAGCCCATCGCTGAGGAAGATGCCACTCTTCCCTGATGAATGTACTTGAGGTCTTCTCCTCAGTTGTGACCTCAGCCCTTCCCTGGTCACCTTAGATGAGGCATCCAGGCCTTGCTCTCCCATTCCCCGCTGGTCCTGGTTTATCTTGGCTATGATTGGCTCATTTGTATTCTGTTCCCTTAGCAACTCCAGAGCATGGGTTCTGTGAAAGCAGGCTCTGCCTCTATTCGTGACTGGCTCTTAAGCATGCCCAGTAGCGAGCTTCCCAGAACTGCCATGTGGAATAGTGGACAAATAATTTGATTTTATTGGTCATTAAATTGGCCTGTGATGGCTGCCTCACAGAAAAAGCAGGGCCTGGGGTTGGTGTGCTAATGATTCTTCTTTTCCTTCACAAAATGTGTTTACCTTTAGTTCCCCTCACCTTTTCCTTTTCAAAATAGCCAAGTGTTTACCTGTTTCATGTAACCAGTGACCCCTAGGACCGAATCTGGTCTCCCCTCTCTGCTCCTGCTTATATTGTTGGCAGCTGTTACAGTTGATGTGGAGACCCCACCCCCAGCCCCCGCTCTGCATGACTCCTCTACACAGCTTCTTAGCTGTGTGAGTGTGCTAGGAGCATCAGTGGCTATCTTCTCCCTAGTGTCGCTGAGTCTGTAATTGTGTCCTTTTCTCCTGGATCCACCACTGAGGAGCCCAATTGCTTATGCACACTCACCATATCAGGGTGGCATGGGTGCAAACGCCCAGGTATGCAGAATCATGATGTCTCCAGTTGTCTGGTCTTTTCAGCACTACCTGCTCCATTCAGTGGCTTCTGTATCCCCAGTGGTTTCACCATGGACACGGTGTGCACACTTATGCGCGTCTTAAGCTGTCTGTAATACATGGAGGTGGTCGGGACAAGATGGCAGCCCTCTATGGCAATGTTTCCTCCTGCTACCTGGGTGCTCCTGATAAACTGGCACTCATCTTTCAAACCTGGAGGCCAGAACTGATGCAGAGGCCATGGAGGGGTGCTTCCTCTTGCTTGCTGCCTGTGGCTTCTTCCCCATGGCTTGCTCAGCCTGCTTTCTTATACAGCCCTAGGGGTGGCTCCTCCTACCATGGACTGGACCCTCCCACATCAATTGTTAATCAAGAAAATGTTCCTCAGACTTGCCCACAGTCCAGTGTGATGGCTATAGTTCCTCACAGTCCGTAGGATGGTGTTAATTCTCCAGGTGAGAGCTTCCCCTCTTCTCTGGCAAAGTTAATTTGTGTCAAGTTGGTAAAAACAAGCCAGTCTACTATCAGTTGGAGAGTCAGAGCTCATGACGATTGAACATTAACCTGATTCTAGATTTGATGGCTTACCATGGACACTGGAGACAAATAATCCTGCTTTTTCTCTTTATCTGAAGTAATTTTTAGGTGGTCCGCACAGATCTGTGCCTCAGGTGTTTAGAGCCAAACCTTGAGTGTCCACCTGCCTCTGTCACTTGTTTAAAGACAGAAGCTAACATTTTTCATGGTTGCTTTATAAGTACAAAGCGTGACATTTATCATGATATAAATACTGGGGTTTTTTTTAAAACAATAATTTAAATGTTCCCAACTGAAGCTAAATTAAATACCAAAATGGCTCGGTGCCCCATTGCCATCTATTTAAGACGTCTTTTGAAGGTTTGCTACAGAAGTCAGGAAATTTACATGGTTTTGATAACGAATCTCATTTTATTTTCTCGGAAGCTCAACCTGAGTGTAATATGCGTATATTTAGAAGTCTTACCTAGGTTAGCACATCATATTCTTTTGGCACATATTTACAAACAGTCACCTCTGTATCTAAATTCTTATCACAACTATCCTTTGAAGAACTTGTTAGTGTCCAGTTATTTTACTCGTATACAATTAGCAACATTAAATCTATTAAAAACGTTGATGATTGAGCTGTCAGGTGCCTCAGTGGATGAAAGTACCTGCCACCAAGCCTGAAGGCCTCAGTTAGAGCCCTGGAACACACACACACACACACACACACACACACACATGCACACATACTGTCTCTCACACACATTCACACTCATCAGATACATGGACTTAAGAGCTTATTTGCACGTGGGTAATACTATTTACTGACCAAATAAGATTTGTAATCAAATGCTTAAGAAATCTTGACACATACGTGAGAGAAGGGACCACAGCAAAGTAATCCACTCTGTCTTTTGAACTGCTGAGTGCTTATCAGTTATCTAGTGGTGGGAAGAGGAGTAGAGGGTTTCCAGCCTTGTCTTCCTGAGCTAATAAAGTAAGCCTTCCTCCATACCTGCCCCAAACCCAAGAAATGGCAACTCTCCCCAAAGCCAGAAGGGCTTGCTTCTTGGTCACTGAATCTCATCATTCCTCAACACCTGTAACCTTAGGGGATTTCAACACTTTGCTCAGTGGCCTGGAAACTGCACCCGAAGGCAAGGCGGCACTGGCGCTGCCAGGTTTCTGGCAGCAGAGGCTTGCCCTTCTTTAGTAATATGGGAAATCAGTGGATTTGAGAAGAGAAAGAAAGAAAATAGCTGTGGAGTGGACCCCAGAGAATGGGGACATCTGTGTTTGAGGGGGCACACCAAGTTTTGAGGAATGACAGTTTCAGAAAGAGGTTGACTATCTGGAGATAGATCCTACCAGAAACCCCTCTCTCTACAAAAGTGACTCCCCAAGCTCAAACCCTGCTTTGAAGAGTAGTAGTTTGGATACTTAAAAACAAACAAAAAGCCTTCCTAGTCAAATTAGCTGTCAACAGGTCAGCTGAATGGAAGGCTTACAAATTTGCTCTTGCTACCAGGTGGTGGCATGAGCCTTTAATCCCAGCACTTTGAGGTAGAAGTAGGCAGATCTCTCTGAGTTGGAGACTAACTTGGTCTACAGAGCAAGTTCCAAGACAACCAGAGGTACATGAATAGAGCCAAAACATAATAAAGACTTAAGTAAATAAGTAAATACATATTTTTAAAATTGCTCTTGCTACTCAGTAACTTTCTCTAAGAACAAGTGTAGTTGAAACTGTCTGTCTTTGGAATATCCCACTGAAGCCAAAAATTAGATACCAAAGTATTACTACATCCATTTAAGAATAAAAGAGACTCAAAGAACAGAACTTTGGTTAAAAATCACCAACTACTTAGCTGGCAGTTAGCTAGGTTAGCATTTGATTGGTTTCTATAATAATTTGCTCTGGCACTCACTCTGTAGACCAGGCTGGCCTCAACTCAGAGATCCACCTGTCTCTGCCTGCCAAATACTGGGTCTAAAGGCATGCACCACCTCTACCAGGCTCTAAGAATACATCTTAATCCTATTGGATCGAGATGTTACATTTGTTCATAGAAAGAGATTATTAATTACAAGATGTGAAAGTGTTTAGCCCCACCTGAAGCTCCAAGGCCTGTCTGGGCTCCTGGGTCCTCCTCTCTCTATGAGAGGACACTGGGCAGCCACCCTCCCCCTTCTTTCTACAACTCAGAGCAAGTGTGTCGTGAACTTCAGGAGTCTCAGCGATTATATTCCTGCCACTCGTCTGCCTCCTGATAGTATGACTCATTTGAGTTTCAGCTTGCTTGGGTCAGAAACAGCTTAGATCTTAGTGAACACACCTCCTGGGTGTGTCTGTGAGGGTATGTTTCTAGATAGGAATTACTGAGGGGTGAGAGAGAGACCCACCCTGAGTGTAGGTGGATCTTCCTCTCTTATCAGAGTCCCACACTGCAGACCTTGAGAGCCTTCCAGATATCAACCCTGAAGCTGCAGTCTCCTGCAGTGTGCCTTTCCCCTTGGAAGAACTTCTGACCCTGAGCTGTGAGTCAGATCCTTCCTCCCCTAGCTTCTCCTCAGGGATGTGGTCACAGCTGCTGTGGAGACAGATCTGTGGGGATTATGGGACTGAGTTAAGCAAGTCCTCAAACCCTGATGGATTTTTCTTCAATGTATCGCTGGCTCTTTGTCAGCGATGAGTTATCCTTATAAAAGGCCTTAAGGATTGGGAAAACTGACTAAAAGAAACATAGAACTGTGGTAGATAACCTCTGGGGTGAGTCAGGCATCACACTAGGTACTGGGAATAAATCCAACAATGAAGGAAACAGAGGAGAAAATGCTTTATGTGTGCACCCAGAAGCAGTAAAGGTGTGCAGTGAGCAAACTCGAGCTTGGGATTATATAACGGAGGTTATGATGAAGCAGATCAGTGAAGAGCCAGAGCATGCTTAGGACAGGGTGGCTAGGTGGTTAGAGCACCCATCCTGGAGTAGACAGTTTGTTCAGAGAGAGGCTGGCATGGCTCAGACTTCCCATGTACTGCAGAATGACTGTGAATCTGACCCTCCTGTCTTCTCTGCCTCTGAGTGCTGGGAGTTGTGTGGTACTGAGGTCGGAAGCTGGGCTTTGCGTACAGCATCCAAGCACCTGACTCTGGTGGACACTTCTGAGAAGCCCGGACTTCAAGCCATTGAGTTTGATGAACTAGATTAAGATTGAGGTACCTCGTGAATGTATGGAAGAGACATCACAGTTTTTCTATTTTTCACTTTTGAGTATTATGTTCTTGAGAACCTTTCCCAGGCTCTACACATACTGCTGTGATAAAATGGTATTCAGCCTTGATCCTTATTGAGAACTGAATGTCCACACTCATGTCTGTATTTTATTCTGCCCTTTATTCTTTTCTAATAAGATGTTAAGGTTGAGAAAAGCAGAGTGAAACATTCCCTCAAGGGAGTGTTACAGTTCCTCCTTTAATCCCAGCACTGAGGAGGCAGAGGCAGGGCACCTTGGTCTACTGGACTCACTCACTGGTCTGCAGGGTCTCACTGTATGGCCCTGGCTGTCTCAAAACTCTCTGAATGGAGAATGATCTGGCCTTGAATTGGGTTAAAGGTATGCACTGCCACACCCAGCTTCCTCTCCAAGCTTTTCCATGCTATGGTCTGAGTGTCTTTGACTCCCAGCCTTTACAGGTGGGAACCCAACAGTGAAGAGTAGGCCTGTGGGAAAAGATTGGCTCATGAGGAGTCCTCATGGATACAGTGAGATGAACATCCACACAGAGTAAGACCCAGACAAGTTTGTCTGCCCTTCTACTGTGTAAAGTTCACAGCAGAACACCAGTCTCAGACATTCAGTGTGTCAGGTCTCTCTCAAAAATATAAAAATCACAAGTATGCACACATCCCAGAAAAGGATGAGCAAGAACTCAGGATGCAAGGGAGAGATGGCTAGACAGACAGACAGACACAGAGACCAACAGATGATTGATTGATTGATTGATAGATAGATAGATAGATAGATAGATAGATAGATGATATATATATACATATATACATGCATAGAGACAGATTATACATACATACATACATACATACATACAAGATAGATAGATAGATAGATAGATAGATAGATAGATAGATAGATAGATAGACAGATACATACATACATACATACATACATACATAGATACATAGATACATAGACACATAGATACATAGATACCTCAGAGAGCTGGGAATCTTGAGTGTTTCTTCAGTGACTTTGAAAAGACAATGTTAGGGCTTAGAAGACCTGAAGGTGTAGATAGGAGAGGAGCAGTCAGTGGGAAAAGCCCTGTCCCTCTTACAGCCAACACAGTGACTTCCTTCCTCTTTGTGACACAAAAGTCACCTCCACCCAGGAATTTCCTCTGGGCACATTTTATAGAGGAGCTTGGAAGATAAGTTTGTCACTGTCTAGAGAGTCTCCACAAGCGGCCTATCTCCTCGGCCACACTTCCTTAGCAGATGGCTCAGCTCTTTCAGTGTTACAAAGTAACCAATAGTTGAAAGTTGCCATTAGCCAAACGGTTGGATCAGTATATGGTTTCCAAAAGTAGGTAGCAGTTAAAGGTTTTAATTTGCATATTTAATTTTTTTAGTAAAATTTAGCTTTGTAATCTTGGATACTTATTAATTCTTTCTCCTATAAGAACTGGCATTTACTGAATCTCTCTCTCTCTCTCTCTCTCTCTCTCTCTCTCTCTCTCTCTCTCTCCCCCCCCCCCCCCCCCCCCCCCTCCCTGGAACTTGGAACTTGCAATATAGACCAGGATGGCTTCAGAGATCTGCCTAACTCTGCCCCCAGAGTGCCACCACACCTGGCCTGCGTTTACTGAATTTTAAAGTTTTCTATTGTTGATTTAATGGAGACAAAGCCTACTTTTCAGACTTACCCTTTAAGGCATAGAACACTTTAACAGAAGAAACTCTAGCCTTTCTCTCTCAATTAGCCAAAGGCCACTCTCTTCCTCATCTCCACCCTGAGAATTTGGAATTTCTACCCTACGTTTCGTCTATATGCCTTGTTGCTATAGTGATGGGCACCGCCACTGTATTCGATACTCACTTCATGGGTAGCAGACCTGGAACAGGGCAGTGGAAGAGATGTTGGGGTTATGGGCTGGTCCTCTTGTCCTGTCCCTACCCAGGAGTTATGAGGGTGAAGAGTGATGGGGCTGGGGGAGGTGCATCTGTGAAGAGTTTAGTGCACTTGCTAACTCTGCACAGGAGAGTATTAGGTGGGTAATGCTCACCAGTCACAGGCCATATGGCTTAATTTTCCATTTTTCAGCCTTTGTATAGAGATGTGTCTGCTTAGGATTTCCCCTTTTCAAGGTACTTGGCTTTTATTAAATGTTCTTCTGACTTCATAAGAAGCAACCCTGATGACCCCTGAAGTTTTTAAATGTGATCAATTAATGCATACTTATTTTATGTTTGTCTTAAAAACGATGATGAAATAGTTTTCAGCTTTTGGAAATGTGCTATTTCAGTAAGGTCCCGAAGCTGTTCCCACCTCCCCCTTTTAACCTACATGCATATTTATTCTTCATGTAGCGCACCTTTAAGGATTGCTCCCAGGGCGCTCATAAACTATCCAGACATCAAGCAACATGACCCAGTTGCTCGATTCTAAACAGCTGTTTTTAAATGTATCTTTAAGTTGTTTTAAATTTTGTCTTGCTTATTCTTTTTGTGTAGGTAGCATGTACTATAAGACATAATTTAACACTGTGTTTAGATGATAAAGTTAGGGTTCTTTCATCGCAGACCAAAGCACTTACACGTTTTATCAGCTTGGTTCCATATGACTGATATTATTGGTGATAAATGACTCTATGTAACCAAAATTAATTATCAGCGACACTGCAGGAAACAAGAATGTTGGAATGCTAAACCAAGAATGATAGAATAGTGCAATCACTTCTGCGCCATACTTACACCAAGACCAGCACAGGAACAGCTCAGAGTAAATGAAGGGTTTGTCAAGGGCTTGGAGCTAGCTACATACACTGATATATAGGCCTGCTGCCCTGTGGCATGAGAAATTGGACTTTTTTTTTCCCATTCTTGCTCCTTTGCCCATAGGGCTTCTTCCTTTTCACCCAGTGACCTTGTATTCGACACTTTGTGTTTGGAGTCAGCAGCACACTACAATTTCTAATATACTGCACACGGTGTATCCACTTGGCCAAGTCAGCTTTTCCCCTTTGTAGTTCAAAGGAAAGGTGGACTGGAGTGGATCTACAATGTGCACACTGACTCTGGCTTCAAGGGAAGGGGACATTGGAATGAACTTGGGAATGGCAGGCTGACTCTGGCTTGAAGGAAAGGGGACATGCTGACCCTGGCCTAGGCTCAACTTGAGCTGTGCCTGAAAGCTCCTTTTAACTCTGTGCCCAGCACACAGCTTTCCAGAGAATGGTTCAAAGACAAAAAGAAGCAGAAGGTGATACTGGCTTTGTTTAGGCAAGTGGCACCAGCAGCCATGCGGGCTGTACTGGAGGAAAAGGGAAATTATCTTGAGAGACCCAGATGTAATGGTGTAGAGAAAGGAACCTAATAGCAAAACAATCTGAGGGGGAAAAACTTGTAAGAGTGAATATTCTCTTTTTATCAGAAGGATTCTATAGTGGTTTGAATAGGTTTGGCCCCCACAAACTCATGTGTTTAAATGTTTAGCCAAAGGGAATGGCGCTATTAGGAGGTGTGGCCTTGTTGAAGTAGGTGTGGCCTTGTTGCAGGAACCGTGTTACCATGGGCACAGGCTTTGAAGGTCCCCTATGCTCAAGCTATGTCCAGTGTGATACACAGTCTCCGCCAGCCTGGGGATCACGATGTAGAACTCTCAGCTCTTTCTCCAGCACCAGGTCTGCCTAGGTGCTGCTATGCTCCCTGCCATGATGATAATGGACTGAACCTCTGAACCTGTAAGCTAGCTCCAATGAAATGTTTTCCTTTATAAGAGTTGCCTTGCCGGGCAGTGGTGGCGCACACCTTTAATCCCAGCACTTGGGAGGCAGAGGCAGGCAGATTTCTGAGTTCGAGGCCAGCCTGGTCTACAGAGTGAGTTCCAGGACAGCCAGGGCTATATAGAGAAACCCTGTCTCAAACAACCAAAACCAAACCAAACCAAACCAAAACAAAACAAAAAAAACTTTATAAGAGTTGCCTTGGTCGTGCTGTCTCTCCACAGCAATAAAACCTTAACTAAGACAGATCCTATTATAATTACTGGTTAACTATGCTTACAGACATTTATAATGGTTAGTATAACTCCCACGTTTTGTCACCTTACAGAGGTGGAATGGATTAAGTTCTCCCCTAGATCCTCATGTTTTATGTAATTCTCCATGTGAGTGTCTTCTAACAGTCAATGAGAAGAGGTCTGAAGAAAATGGAGTTGGTTGTGCAGGGAGAATGAATTCCTTCCCCAAAGTTGAGTGTGGTTTCGACCAGGTAGAATGGAGCTAGGACACTAGGACACCGTGGCCGAGATTGGTTGGGTTTGTGGCCTAGGAGAACAGAGGCTATATTTGTGAGCAGTTTCCTCTTTCATGAGCTACTATTCCCTGACACCTTGTGGGTGGAGGTAGATTTCATCGCTTTGATGTTGTCATCAGTGTGGAAGTAGAACTAGGCCAGCAGAGATTATTTCTGTTTGGACTAATGATGAAGCTGGCATCCTGAGAGGCTGCCTATCTTGGATAATGTTGAGGTCAATGATGGTAGGGACAGAAGAAAGTTCCTTCTCCTTGTGCGCATCTCCTGTACTGTGGGTCTAAAGCAGGCGATTCGGATACTGATTTGAACAAGGGTTGAACTTGGTTTAGTAGGGTGTGCCTGTGACTCCAACCCATGGGAGGTAGGGGCTGAAGGATTATGAGTTTAAGGATTCATCCTCAGCTAAGTACCAAGTTCCAGGCTTGTCTGGGCTACATGAGGCCCTGTCTCAAACAAAAACTTGCCATATTGGTAAGTTTAAATAACTCACAGACTCATCTCATTTCTTACCTGGTCGGTAAGAAAGCCCACAGGGCTGTTGTTGGTGTTATATCATTGATAGGAAACACTGGGATATCCATATTTTATCATCTTCTCATTAGCTCTGATGCTTTGACTACACAAGTTTATTCATTAAACTGAGCCTCACCTTGGCTGCTTCCTAGGGCCTGTGGGTCCTCACTCGGGTTTCATTCATCTTATCTACCTGGGAGGGGCTAGTAGGGAAATCTACATCTTACTTATGACAGACATGTGTCAGTTCAGTAGGGAGGGTTTTAACCAACCTTTTCCTCAATGAGAAAGTGACACAAATCACTGCTGTGAAATTGGGCGTGTATTTAAAAGGACAGACTTTTAAATTGATTTAAAAGGAAGACCGCAGATAAATTGGACTTTTGATTTTTTTGAAAAGGTTTTAGATTCGTTTACTTTATTTTATGTGTGTGTTTTGCCTGCATTTGAATGTACTGAATGTATATCTGATGCCTGCCAAGGTCAGAGTTGGCTGTTGGATGCCCTGGAAACAGAGTTATGGGTGGGTGTAAGCCACCACATGGGTTCTGGGAATCAAACCTGGCTCACTGGTAAGAGCAACAAATGCTAAGCCATCTCTCCAATCCTACAAAAACAAAATTAGAAAATTATTATAGAGGTCCCAGGACTAGAGCAGAATAGCCTGTGAATCTCACCACTGTCCCACAGATGGGAAAATACAACCAGTCATTCTTCACATTGTCAGTGCGTTTGCTGAGATACAGGATTAGAACTATGGAAGTGTTGGGTCCTAATTAGTCTTCATGGCTGTCAGTACTCAGAGTCCTCAAAGAAACATACATCATCTAGAAAGTAAAAAAAAAAAAAAAACCAAATTATTTTATTTGTTAGTGTCTGAAAGATCACAGACCTTGCCAGCCTCATTAGTTAGCAGTCTGTGCAGAGAGAGTTGGTTCTATTATGACCTCATTATTGAAAAAGCAAGCAAGTTGCAATGTTTGAAATTGCTGTGTATACTTTTAGAAAATGAAGATGTAAGACCATACGGTGACTGTGTGTGATGAAGTTTGGCTGGAAACAGCAGACAGAAGGAACTGAAGTTCTTGGTACATCTTGTGTGTCTTTCCTGTAAATTCTCAGGGTTGTTGCACACGATGGTCAAGTCTTTAAAGAGCTCATTTTAAACAAAATGTTCTCTCCTCTCATGAGGTTTTTATCTTGGTGTTTATCATCCCAGTGCTGGGATCTGAAGTGTTCTCTGTGTATTTCTGTGATTTTGACCTGATAATCTCATTTGGATTTACCAGGCGCAACAGCTGCTGTTTTCACGGACTATCGCAAAGTTGTATTAAGGTCTCAGGCTGATAGAAACCCTTCTCAGGGTTGGCCTAGATTATTCATAGATTTTTACAAAATACAAACCTTACCCCTAGCCCTTGTAATTGCCATTTTCTTGTAAGAAAATTCACAATGGTGTTAATCGCATCCTAGAACATGTACTACAGAAGCCACGCCTCGTTGCTGCTCTCCGTTCGTTGAACATGAGTGTGGTGTAGAGTCAGATTCCCTTGGTAAATCCAGCTCTCCCCTGCTTTCTCTCTCCCCCCTCCCCACTCTC
>NW_021605170.1:3509091-3513695 GCF_004785775.1 Grammomys surdaster | reverse complement strand
AGCACAACAAGATCTCAAGTCCCTTTGTGATTCAGTAGTGTCTGGCAGGAATTGATAGGCGTTTGCCAGCCATTTTTAAGCGATCCATTGGTTTTGGCAAACCAGAATGTAACATTGAGAAGGCAAAGCCTCTGAGAATGTCTGATACAGAATGATAACCATTTCATTAGATTATTCTGCAGCTTCATTTGAAGAGGAAATCACGTGTTGAATCTTGCATTTTAATTTCATTATTTAATGCAACAGGAATGTTTCGTGGCTCCTTGGCAATGCTAGCAATCCCCTGTGGGTCACTCTTCAGTTCACCCAGTTCTGACATGATCGAAAACACGGCGTTACTCTTACATTTCCCCTGGGTTGTTTATTGGCTATGAACACCATCCAATCTGAGCCATTGCTTTTTGCCCATTTATTTTCCCTTTTGAGAGTTTTAATTTATTCTCCTCCTGTATTCAGGACAAAAACCATAGATTTCTTTGTCTCCCTATACAACCAATTATTTCTGCATATACAGGGAATGGTATACCTCACTTTCAGAGGTGTTATTAGAGACATGACCACAGTGGATTATGGCAGTTTCCTGAAGGAGATTGGCAGTAGCTGTTCTGTTTTTATGGGTAGGTTCAGAGGACCCATAAAAAGAGTCAGATTCCCTTGGTAAATCCAGCTCCCCCCCTCCTTCTCTTCCCTTCTCCCCCTCCCCCCTCTACCCCCTCTCTCAGAGCACAACAAGATCTGAGAGACAAGTCCCTTTGTGATTCACCCACCCAGTATACTTAGCACAGAAGAGACACACAGACACAGGTCCCTGAGCTCTGCTGTGCCTTTCCCACCCCTCCATACCGACCGCCTACCCAGATAGTGTTCAGTTTCCCAAGATACTTTTCACACAAGGAATTCAGTCAGTATACACACATACATACATACATAATGTGTGTATGCACATGTATGTAAACTAATTGCCCATTAGTCTCTTCCCTACTAATAATTAGGTCTTGCAATACATATATAATCAGAGAGGTTTCCTGCCTTTTAAGTCAATGACAATGTGAGCTTGAGAACAGCAGGCCATCGATCAGGTAGAACTCCCCTCACAAGGTCGGCAGAAATATGAGGAGGGATGCTGTGGGATCTGGAAAGGGGCATGTGCAGCTAGAGTAATTGGGGGTGAACTCATCTGCTCAAGATCTGCTGGAAAACGCGTGGGTGTGGTCAGGCAGGTGCCGATCATTGTTAGACCTACGGGAAAAGCACATGGGGACCCTTGGGATGTTTTTCCTACTCTATCATGTTATATATCTTCCTAGTACAGTTTTTAAAAGAAAAAAAAAAGTTTACAATAAAAATGTTGGTTGGTTGGACCTTGGAGCTTTGCTTAAATGTTGTAAGCTCAGGGTAGGGTCACGGTCCAGCATGCACCATCCAGGCTGAAGGTCACTCAGCTGTCCCGTCTGCCCTTGCCTCACCATACCTGATGAGATGCACCACAGTGGTTCCAAAAGACAAGCATAACGGCTGGCTTTTGCAAACTCCCACCATCGCCCATCTCCTTCAGCTTAGAATTCATTAGCAGCTTATGCTCTGTACGCGGCATGGATGTAGTTTTTTTCTTCCAACTTCCTCCTTCTGCTCCTTTGCAAACTGTTCTTCCTCGAGATAAAAGCAAGCTGTAATTCCCTGGTGAAGTGGAGGTGAACGTGAGGGCATCTCAGTTAGCCCCTCCCCCCCAGCAGTGACAACAGGCTGTTTATAACAGGAAGCAGCATGCTACCAGGTCCAGCGGCTCCCCCTTGGTGTGGGCTTCCCAAAATTTCCCTTTTCCTGCTTGACTCTTCTACCTCAGAGACATAGGGTAGAAGACAGAGAATCAGAGGAATCTAGACAGTTGGTAAGAGGCAAGAATTACTAGTTATTTCAGTCTGAGTTGGGGATATTAATGAACTAGTTTATCAAAATAATTTCCTAAGCTTTTGGGAATTTTGCTAGCCACTTATTAAAAGGTCAGAAAAATAAAAACAAACAAACAAACAAACAAAAAAACCTGTTATACGGCTGGAGAGACAGCTCATTGATTAAGAACCCATGGCTGCTCTTCCAGAGGACCCAAGTTCAATTCCTACCACCCACATGGCAGCTCACAACCATCCCTAATTCCAGTACCAGGGAATACTTCTCTCCTTGGGCACATGGTGCAAAGACATATGCAGACAAAACAACCATATGTATAAAATAAAAAACTATACCCAGTGTTTCTGCAGAGTTCAGGCATTGTATAAGGTTGACACATTTGTTATATGTGCATCTCAGCTGCACTTATATTTGTGGTTTGACATTATCCTTAGTGGGCATATTTATACCATGGAATATAGCAAAGTCTCCAAAGCCACTCCCCTCCCCCATTTCCCAGAAGATTGTTAAATATTTATAGCAAGCCATCAGGTGTGTTTATGATATTTTGGTTATATTTTTTAGGTATCTACTTAGGAGGCACTGAAGTAAGATATAAGCCGTGTCTAGAATGTGATTCAGATGACCCAGAGAGGGTGGGCATTGTGATTATGACGTCGTTGGTCGGCATGTGGGCTCTGGTATGCTCATTCTGCTTTTGTGCGTGGTTGGAATTTGCCATAATAAAAAGTTAAAACATTAATTAAGGTTGCTATACTGTAAACAAACAAGCTGTGTATCCTCAGTGATCAGGCACAGGGTTCTGGCCCAGCACTTGGCTGCCCCTTAAATCTTACGAGCAAATCCCGTTAGTGTAAAACTCTTCTCAAATTTTGGAGCCCTTAATGTATAAGTGGTTCATGCAGATCATTGACTTTAAAGACCTTTTTCTCATTAAGTAACATCAAGAAGTCACTGTGCAGTTTATGGTACCCTTGACACAGGTATTCCCAGAGCTTTCCTTGGTGGCGGGGAGGGGGAGACAAACACTTGCTGGATGGCAGGTCCTGCTTGCAAAGCCATTTGTACAAATAGGGAAAATGGGTCACATTGTTGCTCAGTGGGCTGCTGACAGCCGTATGCCAGCTGTGAGGCCTTTAGGTTTATTTTCAGTCTAGCTGATTCGAGTCATCACTCATGAGGACAGCTTGGCAGCTGAACCTCCCAGAGTGCTACCTTACTCATATGCTGATGTGTTTGAAATTACTGGCCTTTGAATTAAATTTGTTGTAGTTTAATGACTTAAAAAGTCAAGACCTACCTCTGTGCTGTCCACTTTTCACAAGGCAAATGTCACAATACTTTTTTTTCTAACCTGTATTGAGGTATCAAATGGAAGAGTTGTAGCATCAACTACTTAAATAAAATACATCTCTTGGTAAGGTTGGGATTTTCATGTCATTCTGGATATGAATTTGGAATATAATAGTTTCTTCCTGGCTTTGATTATGTAGTAATTCATACACACTTAATCTAGTTGACCAGAAAAAGATTAAACTGAGTAATGAATGCAGTCCCTCATCATGACTATCCCGGCAACCAGGGCAGTGGGGAAACTCAGACTTTGTGATAGGGACAAGGAGGGACTATAGCCCTGAAGAGGAAGTAGGCTAGAACCTCCACCTTAAATGTTAAGTTATGCAGCTGGCTGCTCAGTGGAGAAATGTGAGCTGGGATCATTCACCAGCTTTAATTATCAAAACAAAAGCTTCTAACAGCGAAAGCAGTGGATGTCAAAGATAACATACTGAGATAAAATACTGAGAGGAATTGTGAGGCAAGGCAGGGGCCACCAACAGCCAACATGAGGGTGAACCAGAAACTGGGATAGAGCAGGTGAGGTGGTGACCCCAGCATTCCCTCAGACAGGCAGGCAGGCAGAGTAGTCTGGAGAACCCAGAGGCTTGGTCAGTTCCCAAGGGAGTTTCTTCAGGGTGTGTAGATAGAAGGCATAGTTAAAAATTAAGTCAAATTGTGGGGATTGTGACATGATTGCTAAAGAAAAGTACAGATTTAGTTCTTACAGTGGAACAGTCACTGTCTGTGATTCATCCCACCACATATCTAGTTTGGACCTGGTGGCGGGAACTCAGTGATTTCCATAGAGAGAATTTATTCTGGGAGTCAGGGGTATTATCAGATGGAGACAGAGAGTGGGCAGAGCAAATAACCTTCCAATAGACAAGCCACAGGCAAACTCTGTGCAGCAAAGGAAAATGAGCACCATTCTCCAAAGTTACTTTGCCCAAGGATACTGTCTCTGACTCTGGGGGTAATCAGAGAGGACCCTGATAACATAAAGACAGAACTCAACTCTCTTAATGTGCTCCTGGCTCTCCATGTCAATGGGCTAAGTATGTCTATGACCCAGAGTCAAGAATGCAAGCTAGTCAGTGTGGTCAGAGAGAAGTCATTAAAAAGAAAAAAACACTGAAGAAAATGAAAAGTGTGCCCTTGCAGGGTTTGTGGGTAGCTCATAACCAGGAAGGCAACGAGCACCTGTAGTGGGGCCTGTCATTAGATACAAGTCTGATTACTTCCAGTCCTTCTGCGTGCCTCCAGTCAGGCAACCAAGCAAGAGTTATTCTAAGGTACTATGTTGCTCTGTTGCTCTCTCTCTCTCTCTCTCTCTCTCTCTCTCTCTCTCTCTCTCTCTC
>NW_021605170.1:3504488-3509081 GCF_004785775.1 Grammomys surdaster | reverse complement strand
CTCTCTCTCTCTCTCTCTCTCTCTCTCTCTCTCTCTCTCTCTCTCTCTCCTCTGTGTGTGTGTGTGTATGTGTGTGTTTGTGTACATTCTATAACATTTTTGTTTGGAGTAGAAATTGTTCTTTTAGGGGTCTTACTATGTAGCCCAGGCTAGCCTGGAGCCCATACTTTCTCTATATCTATCTCCCATCTGCTGGAATTACATATGTGTACCACTCTATAGCAATATATCTTTATATCTTTTTCTACTAAGTTCTCATAAATAAAATTAAGTTGGCTGCCTTTATACGGGATTCTTTAGAGAGCAGTTTTGTACATAAATTTTTTATATAGGAGGCCACATTTGATTTTTTTTCTTTTTTTCTTTTTTAGTATATTTTTTTGCATTACAAAGTTCAGGACTTTATGTCCAACATCCCAGAGCCTGTAGTAGAAATGAGCAGCCTAAACACCACCACACACAGACATACACGCACACACACACAGACATGTACACACACAGACATACATGCACACATATACACACAGACATACATGCACACACGCACACACACAGAGATACATGTGCACACACACACACACACACACACACCCCTTCCCGCACCCTCCCTCCTGGGACTCTGATTGGCTTTCCTATCTGCTTGTTAATCCTCTGTATCTTTGAAGTCCACAAGCTCTGCAAAGGTCAACTTTTACAGCTCCTGCACCTGTAGCCCTCACTCTCCTGCACTACTGGCCTTGTGCTCTAAACCAGGCTTGTCATTTGTCCTTGTGTCCTGGCTCTCTTTAATGGTTAGTGTGATACCAAGACCTTCTGCAGAATGCCTGTAAAACCAGAGTCCGTTTCTATTTGGGAACCATTGTAACATCTGCTGGGAAATGTGTAAACGTGCAGATAGGAGGTTCACTCTAACCTCAGTGCAAACATCCTTTCTTAGTTGTCCCAGGTACCACCAGCCTATCTGTTCCCTTTCCTATGTATGTTTCCCTCTTGATGGCAGTATTCTGTTAGCACTTTTCAGTTAAAAGCTACGTATGGCCGGGCAGTGGTGGCGCACGCCTTTAATCTCAGCACTTGGGAGGCAGAGGCAGGCGGATTTCTGAGTTCGAGGCTAGCCTGGTCTACAGAGTGAGTTCCAGGACAGCCAGGGCTACACAGAGAAACCCTGTCTCGAAAAACCAAAAAAAAAAAAAGCTATGTATGCCAAATCCGAAGACAAAAATCCATAGATCTGTCCATTACCGTTGATCTGACATGAAACAGTTAGCAGGCTGCTTGGAGACCCCCACTTTCGATAAAGCCTTTCCCAGCCCAGCTTCTCGTGTCCTAACAATGTTCCTTTCTCTCTCACTACACTCCCCTGTACAGCTCCTCCTACGGTTTCAGGGGTGTGTACCTGTACCTGTAGGGTACCCCCCTGATCCCTTGCTCTCCTCACTTAACCTCTGGCCAAAGTATTTATTTGCAATATTTCTCAAAATACTGCTTCATTCTTTCAGACTCCATGACTCTTTTCTAAGTCAATAATGTACTTTATTCTGGAATCTGAAACCTCAAACGTCCTCACCACCTAATTTCTTGACAGAGATGCCACCCATAGACTCATTAGCCTTGTCCAGGACCACAGCACCTCCTTCCTACCAGGAAGCATCTTTTCCACCCCCCATCTCTACCCCATACACCCATAAAGACTAGGGCTGCATTATGCCCCAGGACTCTGGTAGCTTCAAGAGAAGCTCTGGTTGGTTGTGTTTGGAATTTGGCATGGTGGCTTAAACCTGTAATCCCACTCCTAGGGAGATGGAAGCAGGCCAGTGAGATGTTCAAGGTTGGCTTTGGCTTCCTAGTTAGCTCTGGGCCAGGCTGGGCCACACAAGAACCTGTATCAAAACAAAGCAAGGTCCAGTACAAAACTATACTCAGTACTTGGTGTCCGGGTGGACTCGTGCTCTTCCCTAGCCACGTGTCCCTCCACCTTCTTCCTTCCTAGTCAGGGATCAAACCCAGAGCCTCACACATAGCAGGCAAGCATCTATCTGTCTCCAGCTCATAGCAGGCAAGCACCCCACCACCTATCTCCAGCTGGAATTACATTCTCCCCCTGAGCTGATAGTCTTAAAGTCAAGGACATAACTTATCTATCTCCTTGAGAAAAGAACAACTCGCAGACTCAGAAGCACTCCATGTTCAGGACTAGTCATCTGGGCCTTACCTGTTTCCTTCCTCGTCTGTATTTCCCATCTTCCCTGGCCTTACTGAGTACCATAAAGGGAAATACAAACAAGATCCATCCGCTTCCATGTCCCCTTCAGCCCATAATTCAGCAAATGCTCAACAAATTCTCTGCCCAAAGAATTGAAACAACTCGAAAATATGAAGCTCAAAAAAAAAAGTCTCTAAAATTAAACTGTAATCTTTCATAGAAGGAGCAACAGAGGTAGGGGAAGGAGTCTTAGAGGAAAGGTAGTCCAAAGGGCTGGTCTGCTTCTCTTTTAAAAGTGAGTATGTTTGTGTCTGTGTGTGCCTGTGTGCACGCGCGCGCGCGCACACACACACACACATGCAGATAGGTACACACACACACATGCACATGTATACACACATGCATGCACACATGCATGCACACACACCTGTATACACATGGACACACACACACACGTGTATATGCACACATGTGCACACACACACACCATGGTACATATGTGGGGACAGAGGAAAACTTTCAGGAGTTGTTTTTCTCCTCCTGCTATGTGAGACGTGGCGATTGAACTCGGGTGGTCAGGCTCAGCAGCAAGCACCTTCACACACTGAGTCATCTCTCCCACCACTGGCCACTGACCTGCTAAGTACTCATCTTTCCATATGTCTACAGATAAAATGTTTCCATTAGAACTGTACTCAGACTCTTCAGTCTCGTTCAGTGCAATGGCAGTTTATTAGGACTGTCAGTGCCCTGGCAGAACAGGCCATTAGGTGTTTATTGAACACAATCAGGACATGTGATTGGCATTCTTCATATGTGTTTGCCTTCATATGCATGCACACTCGATTCGATTTGTTGGTCACTTATTTTATTTGGGTGTCCCCCTCTTTTAAATTTTACTGATATTTGTGACAGCAGTGGAGTGGCACTCATGTGTCCTTTGCTTTTTGTGCAGTAACTGATGGGGGCTAAGGCCATAGGTCACTGGGGATCTAAATTACCTGGGTTGCTAAGGAATATTCATAAAAGTGTTGCACTTTATGTGATTAAACTTACTTAACCCTGCTTAAAGCCAGAAGAAAATAAATCAGTGAGTGAGAATTCCTTTGATCTTTCTAGGCTCTCTTCTCGCCCAGTCTCCGAGGAATAAGCAGCATGGTGGCAGAGCCCATAAACAGCATGGTGGCAGAGCCCATATGCATCATAGTGGCAGATCCCATATGCAGCATGGTGCCAGAGCCCAGAAGCATCATAGTGGCAGATCCCATATGCAGCATGGTGCCAGATCCCATATGCAGCATGGTGCCAGATCCCATAAACAGCATGGTTGCAGAACCTATAAGCAGCATGGTTGCAGATCCCATAAACAGCATGGTGGAAGAATTCATTAACAGCATAGAGGCAGAGCCCATAAACAGCATAGTGGCAGAGCCCATAAGCAGCATAGAGGCAGATCCCATATGCAGCATGGTGCCAGATCCCATATGCAGCATGGTGCCAGATCCCATAAGCAGCATGGTGGAAGAATGCATTAACAGCATAGAGGCAGAGCCCATAAACAGCATGGTTGCAGAATGCATAAACAGCATAGTGTCAGAGCCCAGAAGGAGCATGGTGGAAGATCCTCTAAGCAGCATGGAGCCAGAGCCCATAAACAGCATGGTGCCAGAGCCCATATGCATCATAATGGCAGATCCCATATGCAGCATGGTGCCAGATCCCATATGCAGCATGGTGCCAGATCCCATATGCAACACGGTGGCAGATCCCATATGCAGCATGGTGCCAGAGCCCATATGCAGCATGGTGCCAGAGCCCAGAAGCATCATAGTGTCAGATCCCATATGCAGCATGGTGGCAGATCCCATATGCAGCATGGTGGGAGATCCCATATGCAGCATGGTGCCAGAGCCCAGAAGCAGAATAGTGCCAGAGCCCAGAAACAGCATGGTGGCAGAGCCTAGAAGCAGCATGGTGCTAGAGCCCAGAAGTAGAATAGTGCCAGAGCCCAGAAACAGCATGGTGGCAGAGCCCATAAACAACAAGTTTGAAGAACCCATAAACAACATGCTTGCTGGGCACATAAGCAGCATGGTCACAGAACACATAAGCAGCATGGTTGCAGAGCCCATACGTAGCATGGTTGCAGAATGCTTAAACAGCATGGTGGCAGAGCCTATAAACAGCATGGTGGCAGAGCCTATAAACAGCATGGTGCCAGAGCCCAGAAGCAGCTTAATGGCAGAGCCCAGAAGCAGCATGGTTGCAGAATGCTTAAGCAGCATGGTGCCAGAGCCCAGAAGCAACATGGCTGAAGAATGCTTAAACAGCATGGTGGCAGAGCCCAGAAGCAGCATGGTGCCAGAGCCCAGAAGGAGCATAATGGCAGA
>NW_021605170.1:3460512-3504478 GCF_004785775.1 Grammomys surdaster | reverse complement strand
AGCATAATGGCAGAACCCAGAAGCAGCATGGTGCCAGAGCCCAGAAGCAGCATGGTGCCAGAGCCCAGAAGGAGCATAATGGCAGCGCCCAGAAGCAGCATGGTGCCAGAGCCCATAAACAACAAGTTTGAAGAACCCGTAAACAGCATGGTCACAGAGCAAATAAGCAGCATGGTCACAGAGCAAATAAGCAGCATGGTTGCAGAACACATAAGCAGTATGGTCACAGAACACATAAGTAGCATGGTCGCAGAGCACATAAGCAGCATGTTTGCAGAACACATAAGCAGCATGGTCACAGAGCACATAAGACGCATGGTCACAGAACACATAAGTAGCATGGTCACAGAGCACATAAGCAGCATGGTTGCAGAACACATGAGCAGCATGGTCACAGAACACATAAGATGCATGTTTGCAGAGCATATAAACAGCATGTTTGCAGAGCACATAAGCAGCATGTTTGCAGAGCACATAAGCAGCATGTTTACAGAGTACATAAGAAACATGATTTCAGAAGGTATGAGCAGCATGGTTGCAGAACACATAAGCAGCATCATTGTTGCAGAGCCCAAGAAATGATACCTTGTATTTATATCAGAAGCAAAACCAACAAGAGTAAATTTTGTTTAACACTACCTTGCTCTACCAAGTCATCGTACTTTAATTTTTACTGTGCCTGGGTGATTGCATAGTAAGTTTATACTTCTTAGCAGACTAAAGATCTGATAGGATCCCCAGCAGAACAGTTCAGAGAAACGGGATCTGTTATCTAAGACACAAAGGCCACATTTCCCCAACCCAGTCATTATGGATTACCATCGTGAACACTTACTAGCATGGACAGAATAGCTTCACTCTGCTCTCCACTCAAAAGGGCTGGGTGAGTTACTCATGTTTCAAATTGGCCAGTCTCACTACAGGAAAATACATTTACATAAAAGATTAGATCAGTTGCCAGACAACAAATTGAAGACTTACCTCTTGAAATCCCTCTTAGTGTGGCTCTGATTAAATTGATGTTGCCAAGGGAATGGACTTTTAAATGAAATTTTGATAGCACTCCAGCTAAT
Source organism: Grammomys surdaster (assembly GCF_004785775.1). Lineage (NCBI taxonomy): Eukaryota > Metazoa > Chordata > Mammalia > Rodentia > Muridae > Grammomys > Grammomys surdaster. The sequence goes on along the minus strand of NW_021605170.1, from coordinate 3,503,405 downwards.
TCCAAAGTGTGTCTCACTGCCCCCCGGGCTCTCAGTGGGATCAGATTTGGTTTCACTTCCTGGTATGCCCACTCAGTCCGTTCCTGGGAAATATTTAGATAACATAGTTAGGAGAGAAAAAGAAAAACTTCGCTGCCAAGTGGAGGGACAAGTTTTAGTTCAGTTTAGATTTAGTTTGTACTCACATTATTTAAAATAGTTTTCAAATTTTGCATATGAAGCAAAGGGTGCATTATATGTAGCATTGCCATACTTGGTTGCTATCATAGTTTGTTCTTGTTCATTCCCTCTTCTGTGACACCTCATCCTGAAGGTCTTTCTGTCCCATTCAGTGACTTTTTAAAATTAATTATTTTATTTATTTACATCCCAAATATTGCCCTCTTTCCCAGCCCCTCCCTATCAGAGTTCCTTATCCCCACCCCCTCCCCCCCCCCACCCTACCAGCAGCTCACTGAGACAGATGCAGAAAATAAAGCCCACCAAAGGACTGAGGGCGGGGGCCCCCCGCAGTGATTTTTATATATAAAAAACCTAATGCCTAAACTGGTAAGTCGTGTGTGTGTGTGTGTGTGTGTGTGTGTGTGTATGCAGTGTCTGGTGTTTTCTTCAATTGCTTATTTTCCTGAGATTGGTTCTTTCACTGAAACTAGAACACACTGATTGGCTAGACTGACCAGCCAGAAACCTTCAAGGATCCCCCTGCGTTTGTCTTCCCAGAACTGGGATTGCAGGCCTCTCATTGTGTCTTCCCAGAACTGGGATTGCAGGCCACTCACTGTTTCTGGCCAAACTCAGAATCTCATGTTTGCCTGGTGGAGTCTTTACTGACAGAGCTATATCCTAATCACCATTGTTTAAACTGGAAAAAAAAAAAAGCTCACTGGGCAATGAAAGTAATGAGGTTTCCTTGTGGTGACACCATCTCTTCTACAGAACTGTTAGGTTAGGCACCAGCTGTGAAACACATGAAGTGTTGGTCAACAATTAGCATAATTGCAATTTGGTTTTCCACAGCTTTGATTGTAGGCTGAGTGACATAATAACTAATTTTTCCAGTGATTAAACAGCCCAGTTTACTAAGGTGGCACCTTGCTTATCAGACAGTTGACAAGACTCCGCAAGAACTGGCGCCATTGTGTGTGTGATTTAAATGATTGTGCATGTTAAAGCCTTGCATGAAATTTGGCTATTTGTTCTAAAGTGGATTTGTGTGGTAAAATATTTAATTCTACTAAAGTATTCAGATATCATCTAGTCTAAAATACTACTTAGCAAATTTATTTTATTTTATTTCTTTAAAAAAAAAAAGTTAAGACTTTAGGAAAATCCTGCTTCCTCAAAATCTAATTGTCTAGTTACATCATTTGCCAGGCTAATCTGGAAATTTGATTTTTTTTCAACTTGGAATTTTAATTGTAAAATCCATTTATGCTTTACTTCTGGAGGTTATCTAATATATATATATTAGATATTATGTATACTAATATAAAATTAGGCCTCCTATTCTCTGTGTTGGGCTTTTACCAATGAATGTTTTCAAATTAATATCCCTCAATGTGTTCTCTGAGATAGTTTTCCATTATTCCATCGCTCAATGACTTTTTACTACATGTAATATCCAGTCTAAATACTTTTCTGCTTGTGAAAATCTTTGTTAATTCCCAAAGTGCTCCCCCAGATAATAATTACTCAGATATCTGTTATGCTCTGGCTTGGATTGTATTCTCAAAATTTATTATCTTGACATTTGAGACTTATTTAATATTTGATCCTAGTCTTCCTTCATCCTTTTTTTTCCTCATGCTTGTCTGAAAGACTCCAGTGTACTCTTTCTGTTATCCTGAGTTCCCCTTGACTTTCTGTTCTGATTTTATTTGGGTTCTTCATGGTGTGCCCCTGACAAGTCCTTCACGAGTGTGTCCTCCAGTCTTTCATGAGAGTGCCCTGATTCTCTGTTGCTTTTCCCTTCACCCCAAGCTGTGTACACCTGTGCCCTTTGCAGCGACTATTATCCCCTACTCAATGTTACCTTGAGACACATTGTATCAATTTCTTCATTTTCTTATATTGTTTCTTCTTTCACCAAAGCACAGACTCCTTCTGAGGCCTAGATTTGAGCTTAGGCTGTCCGACCCTCTTCATTACCTGGGATAAGACATTATACTCAGAAGCTCTGTCCTGATTTGTTCTCATGCAGTGTCAGACTTCGTGTGAGATATTCCTTCACCTTCTTTTTGGTGGCTGTTTGGGGGCCACCAAGTTGATGGCAGATAATGACCCCCTATTTCTACCTGCCTGTGTTTCAGCCAGCATTGACTCCATGGTGACATTTTCTGAATGGCTAAAGCTCCACAATAAAAATAGATTGTGTCAAATATAAATAGGAAAATATTATTTACTGTGTGTGGGTGTGGGGGACAGGAAAAATAGTCAATTTCTCCGAATCTTTCCATCTTTTGAATTTGGCTGCTAAGAAACAGCCTAAGAAAGAGCCATCTTTCTTAACTACTTTTGCATAGTAAGCCCTGGGATACATTAATCTGCATAATATATATACTGACCAGACCCTCAGAGTTTATTGCTGGTGGAAAGAAAAATCCTTTAATGGAGTGACTACTTACAGGATAATAGGGGCTGTGAAAGGCAAGGCCAGAGAGCTACAAGAGCCTGCGGTGATTGGTCTGGGGGGGGGAGTATCAGAGGAAGCTGCCCCATGGGGAATACCCATAGGTAAGTGCTCAGACTTAATTGACAGCCTTGTTTACTCCCCCAAGGTGAATTTGACCTTCCAAGAGAACTTGTGGACACTGCTTCAAGGGATAGCCATTTTGAATATGAACTAGCACCCTATATCCCCTCATAGGAAAGAGGCTTCCTGTGCAGCCCTTGCTGTGTGTAGTACAGTAAACAATATATATTTGGCCTTGGACCCAGTTGCATGTACATACATGTGTGCCCCCCCTACACAACGCATACACAACACATATACACATATAATACATACCCATGCATACACGTACATATGCACACATGTGTGCTCATAGACATACATGCACACACACATATGTGCACACATGTGCAGCCTGGTACTTTGCCTGCTCCTGAGCTGTTTCCTCTTTAATGAACTGTTACTAATTGAATTGTCCCGAGTTTTGGGAGTCACATGACAGTTACTGAGCTTGAGGAGGGTGTCCGGCAAGGCAGACATGAGGCTGGCAGGGACATCATCAGAAGCAGAGCCCTTGAGGCTGTGAAGTAAGATGCCTACTCTGGGAAGGCAATGTAGAACCAGGCTGGATCATAGCATGGCCAGCTGATAGAGAACACTCTCAGAGGAAGGCTGTCATATTTGTCCTAAATGTACACCAAATATTTCTGCTGTGCCAGCAGAGAAGTCAGTGACAGCAGGGTTTGGCCACTAGATACCCCACTCACCAGATTGGAAACATGATGCACTAAGTCAGACTCAAGACTTAAGTGGACATTGGCTCTGAAACATGTGTGACATAGAGCTTGCTCTGAAACATACATGACATAAAACTTGCGTGACATAAAGGTAGCTCTCAAACATGCATGACAGAACAGCTTGCTCTGAAACATAAATGACAGAAAGCTCGCTCTTTCAAAGCTGACCTGTTTCTCTACTGTGGCTCTTATCCAATGCTTTACTTCCTACACTTCTCAGGAAAGTGGAGCTGATGACATCAGTTGCTTGGCTCCCAGCAGTGTTGTGGAAAGTCTCCTCTGGCTTCAAAAGGTAGAAGCCAACCTGGACTGCTAGCAAGGTATTGTGGGTGTCCATTCTCTTAGCCTGCCATGCACTCACTCTCCCGGCTCTTGCTTGGCATGGCTCCCCTGCCATTACACAGGTAGAGTTGACAAAGAACTTTCTCCTCAGGTTCCTATTTAACCACACTGCATTTTTTTCCTCTTCTACCTGGAATCTTGGGCCTCTGGGCCTTTTTCATAGGACGTCCATGGAGACATTTGCTCTTCTGTTTCCTTGGAGCCAAAGCCCTGTGAATAACTCTGTGGCCTGAGTTGTGTAGTTCCCATTGATTGCATGCAGGGCCATCTTCCTCTCAGCCAGGCACCTGCAGAGCTGCTTGGCCTCACAGGAGATCTCCCTGCATTTACCCCTGGAGTGATTTCAGAGGTGTTTGTTTAACTGTTAGTGTTTGTTTAACCAGTGAGACAGGATGTGCGGGCTGAGATGGAGGACCACAGTGAGGTCCATGCAGATGGAGGAGGCGGTGTAGAAGGCGGATTCTGAGTGTGTTCCAGGACACTGCTACAATGGGAAGCTAATCTCTAGTGAGAGGAGTGGGTATGCAAAAGAAAGACCAAACTGAGCCAGGACATGGCCTATAGGACTTGGGGGGGCGGGGAATCAAAATTTATAAATAGAAATTGAGCAGTTTGCTTTTGCCTTTAGAGGCTGTGGGATGTGTAGCAGGCAGGAGTCTTTGACCATCCTATGTTGCCGGGAAATGGCTGTATAACTGTGACCCAGTGAAAGAGATGTGTGTAAGGGAGCCCTGTGCTTGTAGACTCAACCCGCCTCCTCCACCGCCTCCTCCATCTGCATGGACCTCACTGTGGTCCTCCATCTCAGCCCGCATATCCTGTCTCACTGGTTAAACAAACACTAACAGTTTTGAAGCAGGCTTCAAATATTCTGGTCCAAAGTGTATTACAGTATGTGTCCAGGCTATGATAAAGTGTGAGGCAACCATATCCCAACTAGTGAGGAGGACTGAGTGGCTCAGAAGCCCTATTCAGGCTCTTCTTGAATGACCCGAGATCACTGTGAATACATAATCTAGTATGCCTAGGAAGTAAATCCTACCAGATCTACTTCTGTGGAGAGCCGTAAAGCTAGAAAGGTGCTATCTGGCTGCCTTGTCATACTCTCCTGATACTGGCTTTCAGTGTGGCCCATTAGGAGCCTGGCATTGACATGGGCATGACCATTCAGGACTCTAGTACAGGACTGGAGAGATGGTTCAGTGGTTAAGAGCATTGGCTACTCTTCGACATGGAGTCAATTCCCCAGCTCCGACAATGGTAGCTCATAAACATATGTAACTCCAGTACTGGGAGATCTGATTCTTCTGACCTCCACCCATATCTTACACAGATACACACACACACACACACATACACACACACACAGGGGGAGGGGGGAGAGAGGGAGAGGGAGAAACAGATACACAGACAGAGGCGAGCATATGAGCGAGAGAAAGAAATCTTACGTGTTTGTTTTCTGGATAAATTTGCAGAATCATGTTATCTTGCTTAACCAAATTCAAATTAAAGGCTACAAATAAATTGGTGACTGAAAATTCAGTGTTGCTCATAGTAACACATATACTACGAATGAAGCAAGTTTGGTATATTGAAAATAATGTTTTCACATGTTATATTCTCTGGGACACTGAGGCTGATTGTATTTGATTTTGTGATCCTTTTGTGCTTATTGCAATAAGAATGGTATTCTTAAACTACATGACGTTTCTGGTAAAATATACAAAATATAAAACTTATTTTAGCTGTTTGCAAATATAAAATTCAGTGACTTTAAGCACATCATATTGAGTCATCTTGGTGGGGTTTTCTTTTTTCTCTGTGTGGAGTGCGTGTAGATTTATAGATGTGTGTTAGAGACCAGAGGTCGATGTCCACTGGCTTCCCCTGTCCCTCTCATTTTGTCTTTGGAGATAGTGTTTCTCATTGAACCTGGAACTTTGCAATTCAGCTAGCCTGGCTGTTCATCGAGTTTCAAGGAGCCTCCTGTCTGTGTTGTATGGCACTGGGACTATGGATGTGTTCTGGGGATCTGAGCTCAGACCCTTGTCCCTGCATCTTATCAACTGAGCCATCTCCCCAGACCCTGATGATAGTTAGGTTGTGGTTTGTTGTTTGTTTTTTTCATTTTTTCTCATTTTTTTCATGATAGACCTTTAATGCACTCCTTTGCCTAGGTGACACTGGCCACATCTGGCTTGTCAGCAATAAGAATTTTGTCTGTTAAGAGGGACGTTAAATGGCTTGTACCTGCTACTGCTTAAAATGTTACAGCACAGTTTAGTGTCTTTGTTTCTGCTTCACAGCATCCTGGTCCATGTAATAAATAATTGAGAAAAGGTGTATATATACTTCACATTTTGGGACAACTGGGGTTAAATTGCAAGTCTGCCATTAAAGTCTCTAACTTGGGTGGAAAACTGGGCTCCCTGGTGTCAAGACTGCTTGGTTGCAGGATGGTACATGAGGCCATCCTTTTAACAGATTGGCCTGTATAAACCTACCATTGTGTTAATAAGTTGCTATGTTGGATGTTACTTTGTATCCATCTCTGTGAGCATTCAAGTGACAGTTTACTTTCTTAACTGTTAAGACATTTCCATTATGTAAAAAAGTCATCTTTATGTAATATAAACAGTACTAAGCTGTTTTGTAGAGAGTTGACACTTAGTTTATGATCCAGCCAACAGAAATGGATGTCAGACCACCACCTTAGCCATTCTGCTACCTCCCTTTCTTTCCTAAGTGTTCTTCACGGTTTTAGATGAAAACACGGGTATGTGATGCTCCTTTATCCAGCCATTCAGAAAATTTGTATTTAAATGCATGGTACTGTGTTACTTTAACTGCACCTTAACAGATACACCAGGCATCAAAGCCGTGTATACATTATCATTTCAATGACAGCTAAATGTGGGTTTTCACCTGTTATTAGAGAAGAGGGTTTCTTGGTATGAGGCTGTGTAAGCAGGATGCATTCTTGCTCTGGCTATCTGTCATGTCAAACCTAATTACTTAATAGGCAGGCAGGAAGGGCGCAGAAGCTCCACTGTTGAGTTTTATTAGATGAAATACTGAGCCATGGGCCAGGAAGAACCATGTAGATCTCATTTGTAAAACATCTCCTGTTGTTTTCTAAAAGTTTTGTTGTAGAGTGCAGAGAGCGAGATGTCACGTTCGACGTAGAACTCTCTGACAGCGCTTCTGGGGAGGCCATGAGGCAGATGTTCTCAGAGCTGGTGTGAATTCTGGGTTTGCTTTTGAACTTGATTGAACAAATTTCTGAGTTTCTCCAATCTTTACTCTGGTGATTTAAATGAGAAATGTCCTCTATGGTCTCAAGCATTTGGATGCTTGGGCCCCAGTAGATGGTGCTGTCTGAGGAAGTCTAGGACGTACAGACTTGCTGGAGAAAAATCTGTCACTGGGGATAGCTTTGAGAACTTAAGGCCTCGCCCACTTGGAGTTTGCCCTCTCTGCTTCCTGCTTAGAAAGAACATAAGCTTCAGACCTTATTTTGCTGCCATGCCTGCCTCTTGCTGCTTCCCCACCGTGGTGAAGCATCCAGGCAGGCATGGTGCAGGAGGAACTGAGAGTTCTACACCTCCATCTGAAGGCTGCTAGCAGAATACTGGCTTCTAGGCAGCTAAGATGAAGGTCTTAAAGCCCACACCCACAGTGACAAACCTCCAACTGGTTTGTTACTTCAACAAGGCCACAACTACTCTAACATGGCCACACCTTCTAATTGTGCCACTTCCCGGGGCTGAGCATATACAAGCCATAACAGCTCTGTTGTGGTATTTTATTACAGGAACAGGAAATAATAAACTCTGCTTTCTTACCTATGGTGCTGAGGTGACCACACTGAGAGCACAGTGAGAGAACCTGTGCCTCGCTCGCCATCTTCCAGCATCCCTTCTACACAGCTGCGGTTGAGTTTGCTGTAGTTAGGCCTTGTCCTACATCCTAAACTCTTAGTTCTTAAGTTCAAAAGCAAACCCAGAATTCACACCAGCTCTAAGAACAGTTCAAACAGCCAAGCACATCATCAGACATTTGTGATGCAGTTTAACAGCAGTTAAATGGCATAACTGCCAATTTGGGAAAGTTGGGTAGTGGTGCTCATTTTGATATTTCTTGTGGGCTGGGAATAATAGCTCAGTGGGTAGGATGCTTGGCTAGCATCCATGATAACCCTGGGCTCAATCCTCAGCATCACACACTGGGCTTGTTGATACATACCTATAATCCTAGCCCTCAGAGGTGGGGGCAGGAAGATCAGGAGTCAGGAAGGTCAGCCTTGGCTGTCTATTAAGGTTGAAGCTCTTGAGGACTCTATGAGACCCTGCCGCAAAACCAAAGAGAACTGTGTAATGGTGTGTCTTGTGGTCATTTACCCATAAGTGAACACTGAGCCTTTGTATTATTGCCTGAAGCTCATTAAGCTTTGTATTATTACCTTAGGCTTATTGCAATGTATGACGTGATGTTTGTCATCCCTTCAAGAGCGTGCTGTAGAGACACAGCCTTCCTTTCCATGATCATCATCAGTAATCTGCTCCAAGAGACTAAAACTATCCCAAGGACATGCTGGATCTGAGTTCATAGGGTTATAAAATTACAGTGTTTAGGAACAAAGAGTGTTTGCCAGCCCCAAGGAGACAAGCAAATTTCCTTCCCTCCCAGTATGCAGGGTCTTAAAGGAAGAAGCCAGGCTAAGAATTGAGCCCAGCTTAGCATGACAGACAGCACTCTGGCCCATGAGACAGTGTGCTCACACTTCAGCATTTCCTTTCTTACATCATAAGGCCAGTTCGTGCAAACGAATAATCATGAAATCCTAATTCACAAGATGTTAAGGTCACTTAGGAGTGCTGTGACAGTCGTCCAGTGGCCCATCACTGATTTAAAATGACATGCAGTCATCATAATGCAGCCAGTCATGCTGAGCTTGACAGAAGCTCTGTGTTCAGATCCGTGAGATGTCATGTTTAGTGGGGAATTGGCAAGCATGCTTCCTGGAGGGTGAGGTTTTGCCTCTTCCTCTGGTGACTGCACTCACTGTGAAGGGATGAAGACACCTCAGGCCTGTCATAGCCTCCCCCTTCCTTTGTCAGCTTCATGCAGTGTGTCCCCAGTCTCTGCTCACATATCTTTCTGAGAGCCGAGCCATCTCCATACTCTTGGCTCCTAACCAGGTAATGAAGTCTAGTCACACACAGGCGATGGCACTCTAAATGCCCCTGTGCAGGAAGGCCAGCCTTGGTGCCTCACAGGGCTACCTAAGTACTTGTCTCTCAGGCAGACTAACTTCATTGTCACTTAAGACGATTCACACATTTTAAAATTTTATTTTATTGTCTTATATGTCTGAGTGTTTTGCCTGCATGTTTGTCTGCACACTACTTGTGTGCAGAGGCCAGAAAAGGAGATCTGATCCCTTTGAAATAGAATTATAGTTATGAATCATGATGTGTGTGCTGGGAATCAAACCCAGGGCCTCTGGAGAAGCAGCTTGTGTTTTTAACCACTGAATGCTCTCCAGCCCATCACAGTTTAAAAGGAGTAGCTGAGAGCTGAACAGGAACAGTGTAGCAAAGACACCTCTTTAACCCTGCCCCGGTCAGTTCTCAGAGTCTTAATGCACCAGAGGGAAATCACAGCCATATTCTGAATCTCCCTTGTAGGTTTTACCAATACTCCTTCATCTAGCCATTGATAATACTCTAGGAGTAATCCCTGGGATACAGGTAATTAAGAGACTTGGTTGCATTAGTTCATAAAGAACTTGAAGCATTAGTTTAACATGTACACTATAAAACAGTATGAGAGGAATATTTGCATGTCCCAGGAAGACACAACAGAGCCAGGAAGTTATCCAGTGAGGTCAGTGCAGCTTCCAGAAGTGGTGTAATGGGGACATCAAAGCAGGACAGGCATTAGATTGTAGAACATAGCCTCTCACTCAAAGATCCAACTGCCTCTGCCTTCCCAGCTCTGAGAAATTAAAGAGTGTGTCACCATGCCCATCTGGAATGTCCCTTTTTTAAAGTCTTTGCTTTGGAGCCTTTCAAGTCAGTGATGTGGGAGTCTGAATTTACATAATCAGAACCTAGTATAGATTGCACAAGGCAGAGTATGGTGGTGTGATTCTTGCCGTTGCGGGGATGTGACATATATTGTAATGGCACAGGATTGTGTTTAGATCCACAGAGACTGTGAGCTTTGGGCTGGGATGTACCTCAGTGGTAGAACACTTGCCTAGCATGGTCAAAGCCTTGGGTTTGACCCCCCACCATTACAAAACAACCAAAAAAGAGGCTCTTGGTTTATTTTTTACTCCGTTTTTCATGTTTTCTTTTGCATCTGTCAGGAGTGTGCCCTGCGTCTGTTGGGACTGGCATAGATGAAGCTGGTTTGGGAACCCATTAGCATAGCGAGTTGGATCACAGAGACCCAGCTGCCTATCTTTGCAGCTGGCCTGTCAGAATTACTGTGACAGTCTTTGTCCCGTTTTATCCTGCCTAAAGTGTGTGATTTGTTCTATTCTGAACAGCACTGCCATTTAGGATTTTCACAAATCGTTCTTCCAGCTTGGTACTTTTGCATTCTGCTGAGGAGGAGAAAAGAGGCTAACCTCAGCTACAGTTTCTAAAATCAGCCTGAATGTTCCTCTTGGCCTGGATAAGGAAAGTGATCCACAATGTGCTGTTGCCTTTAGTTGACAGCAATGTCTTCACCCTGAGATGACAAGTAGTGTTTCTGACAGCCTCCACTGAGTTCGACATCTGTTTCTTTCAGCAGGATACATCTCTGGTTTGGGTGAATTTGAAGAGAGAGGAGTGAGGCTTGTTAAGTCACAGGGTGGGCTTGATCAACCCAATGTTAACAGTACACATAGTAAGGCAACAGCAAGATATTTGTTCATGTGTGGAATTAGAGAAGGTTTTGTTTTTCTAAATGTGGTTTCAGTGATAATTCCTACTCTGTTCAGAAATCAACTGATATACTGCTTGCCAGAACGATTATTGGTGTAATTGGGGGTTGGGGTGGGAAGTGTGTGCATCTATTGACATTACATATAAGAAGCTAAACATTAGTCCCAGCACTTGGGAGGCAGAGGCAGGCTGATTTCTGAGTTTGAGGCCAGCCTGGTCTACAGAGTGAGTTCCAGGACAGCCAAGGCTACACAGAGAAACCCTGTCTCAAAAAAACAAAACAAAACAAAAAAAAGAAGCTAAACATTTCATTTTGGCCCAGGACTCTACTTTAGAATTCTATACAAAAGTGTTATGTGGCCAGGGCTGAAGAAGAGGATATAGCTCAATGGTTGAGTGCTTGCTTAGCACGCACAGGTTCAATTCCCAAAGGGGAAGAGAGAAGGGGAGGGAGACCATATGAGCCTAGTTTAGAGATATTTGTAGCTTTATTGCTAACAGAGAATGACTTTTAAACCTTGACACACTTATAATGCTTTAATCAAAAATAATGCCTGGAGACTTTACAACATGAAAAATCCCGTAAGATTCCAAAGGAAACCTTGAAATTAGGCCAGGGATTTTTCTAGTGGCGTCTCTGCCAGTAGTAGGCCAGGAGCAACAAAATAACAAAACTCAACAAGGGGAAATTATCTCAAATAATTTACTTTTTCTCCATTTTTTCCTTCCTTAAGAAATATCAATTTCTTTATTTGTAGAAGATGGAAAATATTAAAAAGAGAGATATAGTATGGGTCTGTGCGTCTAATACAATGTTTCATTCTCTGTTAAAATGCCTTTCGAATTACTGCCATGGTTAAACTGTGCTTTGATTGTCTCCCCCAGCTGTCAGCTAGCCCTTTGCTGAGAGGTCAGAGGACTATCTCTGTCTCATGCTTTTTGAAAGTTGTATTTTGTGCTTTTCACAAAAATTTTATCTATGTTGGGAGTTTGAAACCCATGTAAGGGGGAAATGATCTTGTAGTCCTGGGATGCATAAAATATAACAATGTGCTTATGATTTCTCTTCAGGCATTCTTCAGATCAAAACTAATTGCAGAGTTTCCGGTTGACCAGCATTCATAGGGTAAGATGAACATTTCCAGTGCTGAACACATGGCACAGATTATTACAATTTAGTTGGTAGCTTGGGGCAAAAAGGAATACAGGAAGAGATCACCATGCTTACAGATGTTTTGAGTAAAATTGCTTTGATATTTTTAGACTGATGAGGCAGAAATTTAAATCTGTGTTATTTTAATTAAAATGTCATCTTCCCACCCTCTATGAGTTCTGTAAGCAGAAATGTGTGTGTTTAATTGATTCCTTTTTTTGTTTAATCACTAAAGACTGGTGGACTATAATAATCTATGAGAGATTTAAAGTCCACGCCTGCTTACTTGATCTGGGCATGTTATCCTTTTTGTTGTTCCATTGGTTCATTGGTTATGAGACAGTGTCTCTTGGATGGCAGGCTGATCTTAAACTCACTATGTAGCTAAGGAAGGCCTTGAACTTCTAACCCTCCTGACTCAACCTTCCAAGAGCTGAGATTCCAGATATCACCATGCTTCTATGCCCTGTTGAAAATCAAACCTAGCTCTATGCCTTCTGGGTAGATGCCATACCAAGTGAGCTCCATTCTCAGTTCCCAAGGTTGATTCATGTAACTCATCCGCCATGTTTCTATTCAACTATACCTTTCTTGAGTGAGCAAGTCAGAAGTGTAAACCTGTCCACACTTGCATGCAGAAGACATGAGTCCTTTTCATAACTATGGAAGGTATGCTGTGTTAGCTCTGTGGCAGAGTGTTTGACTTACGGTGCTGGGGGCTGAAATCACTCACTGACTCCAGAGTGGTGAATACAATACCTGCCTTAAAAGTGTCACCCATCTCTGAGCTTGTGATTCAGGATAGATACTCAGTGGTAAAGCAGTGAGCATTCAGTGACGTTTCACACCAACCAATCACAAATCAGCATTCTTGTCCAGGCTGCAATGCAGGTCTCAGAATCCCAGCCTGAGTTGTCCGTGCATGGATGTTTGAAGCAATCTTGTAAAGATGGCCTGCTTCTACTGCACTACTCTCTGATGTTTGCTAATCTCTGGCAACTTCCTTCCTTCCTTCCTTCCTTCCTTCCTTCCTTCCTTCCTTCCTCTTTTAAAAATTAATATATATATATATGTATATATATATATATATATACACACACATATATATATATGTATGTATGTATGTATATATTCTTTTAAGTTTTTTCAAACTTATATTTATTTATTTAATGTATGTGAGTACACTGTAGCTGTCTTCAGAAGAGGGCATCGGATCCCATTACAGATGGTCGTGAGCAACCCTGTGGTTGCTAGGAATTGAACTCAGGACTGGAAGAGCAGTCCATGCTCTTAACCGCTGAGCCATGTCTCCAGCCCTTTAAATTTTATTTTATGTTTATTGGTGTTAGAACTCTTTCAGACAAAGACAAAAATCCACCGAAGTGGGTATGTGTTTCCATGCACTAATCTTTTGAGCCAAGTGAGTCTTGGCTTAAGTTAACAGAGTTTGCGCTCAGGTGCTCCCACCGGCGGTCTCTCTGTTTTTTCTGAGTTGTTTCCAAACTCTGTGCCTTGGCTGCAGGCTGGCTGTCATTCTCTTTGCCCCAATGTTCCTGGCTTTAGCCAGAGTACACCCTTTCTGATCCTCAAACCTCCCAAGCTTCCAGCTTTCTCTGTCTGTAGTGACCTTCCTCAGCTGGGTGACTGACCTCTGACTCTATTTTAATCTCTCTTCTAATGACTGTCCTCCAAAGAAACCGTCCTCCTTGAGGCTTATAGTCTGCACAGTGCTTCTGATCTTGCCATGGCTGTGTGCTTGGTGAGTGTTTCTTCTCTTCCTACTCAGTAAAATACATAAGGGCAGAGACTCATCAACGAAGGGTTGAACCTGGGGCCTTGTACATGCTGGGCATTCTTCCAGTGGGATTCTTTCATAGTTCAGTGTCTGTCGAATGCACTTCTGTTTCCCTAAGACTCAGATGTGTTGGCACATTGCAGGCATCATAAGTATTTGGAGTGTGAGTAGGCCAAGCTCCGAGCTGTCTTTAGTGCTGCTGTGCAGGAATGTTCATCCATTCCCTTTAGGCCTAAGAACATGAAGAGCTTACATAAGAGGCACTCACAGAGTTTACTGGGTCTCTCTCATCCTCCTACTCATTTGGTCCAGGCCACATGGTCTGGAGAAGAGGCATGCCCAACTTTCTACTCTGTGTTTAACAGGATCAAAGTCCTGGGAGAACATTGATAAGACTGTCCTTAGTTTGGCTCTGGTGTGCTTGCTCTCCGTCATTGAATATGCAAATGTTAACATTAGAGAAAGGATTTAAATGAATGGCTACATTAAGATTTAAGGTATACTAGTTGGTCTATCCCAGATCACTAATTGATCTATCCCAGATCACTTATTGGTCTATCCCAGATCTAAAAATTTCTCATTTTTATATTTTAGAATTATAAATGTTTCCTTGAGTATATTTGCAGCTTTGTGTTTCTAAGGAAGACTATTTTTCTTTTAAAGACTTATTTATTATGGATACAGTGTTCTGCCTGCTTGTATCTTGCAGGCCAGAAGAGGGCACCAGATCTCATTATAGGTGGTTGTGAGCCAGCATATGCTTGCTGGGAATTGAACTCGGGGCCTCCAGAAGAGCAGACAGTGCTCTTAACCTCTGAGCCATCTCTCCAGCCTTCTAAGGAAGGCTATTAACAGTGTTTTCAAGCTTGTCCCTGAGCTATAATCCAAGTACTTCTGTCTGTGGAGAAGCAACTCAACTACCCTGAATGGTTTTATTTATTCCATAAAGAGTGAGCTCTGGTTTCTATAGTCCCCGTGACTGCTCTGTGAAGAGTAGGCCATGGTAGAAGAATGAGGTTCCTATGGATGCTTCCTGTCCTCTGTGTGGGAACCTGAGGGGGGAGTATGTGAGTCACAAGAGACTATGGAGGGCCTGGGTGTGGCCCCATTTATTATAGCTTTCTTTATTGTGGGGTTTAGGGGAGTTGGTCAGGAAATGTTTTTTTTAAATACTGAGAAGTGATGAAGGATTTGAGCTTTGCTTCTTACTTACACCATCTCTGTAAAATTATCTACCCACCAGCAACTCCAATAATACAGCTCCACCTCCCGTCATTTAAAATGTGGTTTAGAGTCCGTGTGGTTGTACATAATTATCATCCCAGCATTTAGGAAACTGAGGCAGGAGGATCATGAGGCCTCGATTAGCCTGGGCTATGTAACAAACTCCAAGGCCAAAACCAATGTATTTTAGATTCAAAATGGATGGTATAGTAGCTTACTAAAAGCATTGGCTATCGATAGTTCCAAAATAGATCATTATCATCTAAATTTAATATATGATATGATTAAATAAATTTAATATATTCTGTGCTTGTAGAAACAGATTAAAACAACATTCTTTAACTTTCAGAACAGCTTAGAGCTGGCCATGGTAGAACACAATACTCTCAGCACAAATTTAGGCAGATCGAAGCCAACATAGTCTACACAATGAGTTCCAGGCTAGCCAAAGCTATGTGAGATCCTGTCACAAAAACAAACAAAAACGCCCCGTGTTCATTGGGATTTCAACTTAATTTATTTGTTCAGTACCTTTCTCCTGGGGCTTCCAATGAGTAAAGTGATTTTTATCTAAAAGTTACTTATGATTGCTTAACAAACTCATTAGGAAATTGCCACATGGCCATTTCCTTTCTCCATTTCTTTGTCTGTTCTTTGGCTGATAACAGCTTCTGTCCCTGAAGCTCTGACTTGTGTGCTCACAGAGTATTTTTTTTCCCTACCTTTCCTGATCTGACCACCCCTCCACACCTAGACAACAGTTCTGTTCTGCGCTTGCCAGAGTAAAATAATTCCTCTCAAAGAATTTGTGTCTAGCCGGGCGGTGGTGGTGCATACCTTTAATCCCAGCACTTGGGAGGCAGAGGCAGAGGCAGGCAGATTTCTGAGTTCGAGGCCAGCCTGGTCTACAGAGTGAGTTCCAGGACAGCCAGGGCTACACAGAGAAACCCTGTCTTGAAAAACCAAAAAAAAAAAAAAAAAAAAAGAATTTGTGTCTAAGGCCCTGTTCCTTCCCTGAACAGTCATAGCATACCACAGTGGATTAAAGCCCTGTTACTGTTTTGGGCTAACACCATTTCCAAGGTGGATGAGTGACATAGAGCATCAGAATCTGACCCAAGGCACTTCCTTGTCAATGGGGCTGATTTCCTCTCAGAAATCAGCCCCATTGACAGTCAGCTTAAAGTCTTGGTCATTGGGAAGGCCTCAAGTCAAATGCCCAGGATCAGCAGTGGCCCAGGCACTTCATTTCAGCATCCCAACAGACACCATGTGGAACAGAACTGTGAGAAACAATGAAATGTTTATTTTAGATACTGAGATTTGGGGTTTTTTGTTTGTTTTGTTTTTTTGGATAGACCAATTAACAGTGGCAGAAATTGGTGTCTTGATGTGAGGTACTTCCCTAATGAAATCCATCAAAGGGGCACAGCATACAGCTGGCAGAGAAGACCTTTAAGCTCAGTGAAGATACAGTCTTCCTGGTAGTTGAGGACCAGTGAGGAAGCTGTTACTGGGGGTGTAGATTGCTACCCTCTTTTGTATGGACAGAAAGTTCAACAAACCACCAACATGGAGCACAAGAGTTGGCAGATGAGCTGCAGGTGCGAGTCTGCAGGCAGGTTTTCAGCAGAGCACTGGAGGCTCCTTTTATAGCCACTGCAATCCAAGTGTTGGGAGATAGGTGGATAAAGGAATGTTCAGGTTTTAAGCAGGCTTTAGAAGAAATATTTCCAGTCTAAAATTATCTGGGATCCTTAAAAAAATGATTTTTTTAAAAAATCCCTTGTTTCTGCACCTTACACACGGAGGCTCAAGAAAGAAATTATCTCAGGTCCGAACCTCAGACAAAGGACACCACTGTTTAGCACTCAGTTTCACAGTAAAAATAAAAGGGCACATGTACAAGACCCTCAATCACAGTGACCTCAGAAGTGCTCCTCTCCCTTCTCAACCAGATGTGATGTCCCATAGCATCCTAGACATGATTTAGATGACACAATCCTAGTCTCAAGCCTGAACTTGATGCCATGGTGGGTGAAACTTCTGTAGGAGAGTTAGTGTCTTAGTTAGGCTTCATTGCTGTGAAGAGGCATCATGACCACAGCAACTCTTACAAAGGACAACATTTGATTAGGGCTGGCTTCCAGTTTTAGAGGTCCTGTCCATTGTCATCACGGCAGGGAGCATGCAGCATGCAGGTAGACATGGTGCTAGAGAAGGAGCTGAGAGTTCTAGATCTGGATCAGCAGGCAGTAGAAGGAGACTGTGTCACACTGGACATAGCTTGAATATAGGAGACCTCAAAGCCCACCTCCAGAGAGACACTATCAGCAAGGCCACACCTTCTAATAGTGCTACTCCCTATGGCTAAGCATCCCCACACATGAATCTACATGTGTAGGCTCTACCTAATCAAACCACCACAGTTAGTATGCTTTGCATGTAAAAAAGACACTTATGGCCAGAAGATTGTTGGCACATAGCTGTGCATGTATTACTACAGAAAGGTACAGCTAGCTTCCTCTCCCCTTCTGGGCTAGCCTTGGGACTTCTTCAGTAAGTGGTTTGTTTGAACAGAGAGCTGCATAGGTTCAAGTGTTAGAACCTTACTAGTATATGAGGACATTTTGGACTGGCCAAAACTGTGAAGGAAAAGGCTTATAAAATCTCAATAAATGGACCTTCCTGGGATTTGGGCCATGGAGATACAAAATAGAGACCAGTTAGTGAAAACCCTTCTTCTACCTGTATGCTGCTGAGCCCTCACTCTGCATCCGTCTCCCAGGTTCTATGACTGTGAATGTGACACTATACACAAGCATCTGAATGTTTTCCCCATGCTTGGCACCTGCGTATTAAGATATCTTAATGTGTTAAAACTGTAAGATCCTGTAGTGTCACAGGATCAAAATGTGAATTCATTTGATTTCATTTTTTTCTGAACATCTGTCCGAGCTTACTAGGTCCTAATAAATTTTAACTCAGCTGATTGTGTTCATTATCTTTCAGTTACTATGAAAAAGTTCTTAGGATAATCAGTAACTAAACTGGGGTCATACTTCCGGAAGTTTCAGTCCCTGGCTGGTGGTCCCACTGTTTGGGACCTCTGGTGACCCAACATGCCTGGTCATGCATAGGAGACTGTTGTGGAGGAAACTCTTGCTTTCCATGGTTTGCCTGAGATCGGGAACCCAGACCTTGCTTTCTCTCTTGAGGCCTTTGAAGTAGCTTCAAGTTCTCAGCATCTAATGACTCAGAATGCTTGTTTATTTTCGCTAGTTATTTTGGAAATGATTTCAAAGTAAAAGAAGGACTACTGGGAAATCAAGATGCCTAACTTGAGTGTTGTTATTCCCATCTTAGACACACTGGGATGAGGTTGTCAGATGAATTCATATGCTTTGAAGAGCTTTGATGACTTTTTAATGAGATTTAAAAGCCGAAGGAATGGGATTGGGACCATAAAATCCATTAGTCTTCTTCACATTCTTTCTTTGAAGTGATTTAGTGCATTTGTGTGCTAGAAACCGAGATCTCATTTGGACCAAATCCTCCTCATTGCTAATATGTGGTCTGGAGAAGGTCTGGAGTACAAACCGTGTTCACTGGCGTAATGGCTCCCACGCTAAACACGTCAATCAGAAAAATCAGCATTACATACAAGAAGGTTTCAGACCTTTCCGGCATCTGTAAACTCTGATGAAGGAATTAAAGATGAAGTCTTAGTTCAGTCGAAAATATTTAGCAGGGATCTTTAGCTAGGGACTCATGAAGTATTCAACTTTGTAACTGGAAAAGTCACAGAAAACACTTGAACCCTTGTTTCTGGTACTATAATAGAACTCAGTTCTGATACAGATGCCAGGCAAAGAACTAAATAGCTTTTTCTCTAGCTCTTGAGAAAACTGAGATGTTGCATAGTTAATTGGATTTACTGAGGTCATGTGATCTGGTGTAGACAAGGCTTACAATCTGAGTACAATCTGAGTTCCAGTTTTAATTGTTTTTCCCTGACAGTTTTGTTACACTGGGTAAGATGAGTACTTTGGGCCAGTCTTTCATGTTTATAACGTATGAAGAAGACCTGGTGTGTGTCTTTCTGCCTTGTTTAAGTATGAAAAAGTTTGACATAAAATGTACTTTGAATATAGATAATCAATTCGGATATTAACTGTAAAATATTTTTATTTGATCATATAAGTAAGAACTTTATCAAAGTTATGATGTTTTGGTGGGTTAGCTGATGTGAGGAAAGTCTTACTAACCAGTGTCTGAGCTTGACCTTGAGATTTGATGTGGGCCACATTCATATATCAAACGTTCACATATCCTGGCATGTATGCAAAGCAGCATAGTCATGCCTGGTCATGGTTTAAAAGCCAGATGGAGAAAGTTTACAGTTAATGTCCTGTTGGAATAGATAAGGCAAAACCTTATGGCTTACTCTGAACAGTTCATTCGTCGTAGTTTCTCCTTAAGATTATTGTACACGATTGCCATCAGTTCTAGCTTTATATCTCTTTCTGTGATGGAGAAAATGTACCTGTCATACTTAAGAAAATCTGCTGTCTAAGAAATACCATGATGTTGAGCATCATGCTGGCCATGATGTTTACCAATCACAGTAGAATTTCCCAATAAGTTATCTGCAATGCAGTAGAAGACTATTAAAATAATGTTTTAAGCACCAAATACCTTTTTTGTTTGTTTTTTGGTTTTGATTTTATTGAGACAGGGCCTCTATATAGAGCCCTGGCTGTCATGGAATTTGCTGGTCTTGAACTCACAGAGATCCATCTGCTTCTACCTCCATATCTAGATTCAGATATCCATTTTTATTTCCAGTGCTGGGAATTTAACACAGGCTTCACACGTGCTAGCCCTGCGTGCTCTACCACTGAGCCACACCCATTCCCCTGGTACCTAAAACTCCCAGCAGTTACGCAGTCACACATTCAAAGTGCTTTCTAGCCCTCAGAACAGCCTGGGTTTCTATGGTGATTTCTAACTAATGGTGCTATATACATGACTTTATAAGCATGAAGGAAATTTCAAACATATTCAACAATACCAGCCCACACAGGAGTAGTGCTAAAGCTAGCATGAATGCAATGTGAGATTCACATCCTTTACTGGGTTCTAAGTACCTAACCATGTATTAAAGGATGATACCTTCTCAGCAACTATAAACCTTGCCCAACCTTTCTCAAGAAGGTTCTATGGACACTAAAATATAATTTCTATGCTCAGTTAAAATTACTGAAAGCTGTGGACGGAGCTCAAGGGCAGTGCATGGGCTTCACTTGTCCAAAGACCCTGTACTCAATTCCTAGCACTGGAAAATCAATGCTAGCATTTCAAAATGTTCTTACAGCTCAAGGTCATCAATGCATGTGTGATTAACTACCATGAGTGATTAAAGTAGATGCCAAGGGTGGGCTTTTACCAACTGCAAGGTAAAATAATATTAACACAAAGGCTGGCTATGTCTAATTATATCATTTCAGGGAAATACAGCTGTATATCTGAGCCCCATGTGGAAATAATGTTATTACCCTGTGACTTTTCTGATGAGCTTGGTCGGCTAAATTTTCATAACACTGTGAATTATGATTTGAGCAGATACATGATTTTAAGCTGGTATAGAAATTTCACAGTTCAATAAGCAGACTGACAGATACAGGGAAGACATTTTGCACATGAGGCTGGACAAGAGACTAACATATGTAAAATAGTCGGGGAGGGCTAAGTGTTGTTTTTTTTGGTTTTTCAAGGCAGGGTTTCTCTGTGTAGCCCTGGCTGTCCTGGAACTCACTCTGTAGACCAGGCTAGCCTCGAACTCAGAAATCCACTTGTCTCTGCTTCCCAAGTGCTGGAATTAAAGGCATGCGCCACCACCGCCCGGCAAGGGCTAAGTGTTATAGAGAGTTTTTAAATACACTGACATTTCAGCAAGAAACTTCTCCAAAATTGAAAGGAAGTCCGGGGAGAGGGAATAGTTTGATGCATGTGGGAGGGATCCTGTCTACAGAGGTTTACCAGGATATGCCCTAGGTGACAACCCACACAAAATATATCCCTGTGTGACATTTGATGGAGAGTGTCTCTGAAAACAGTTATCTCCAAGATATCTTTGCTTTCTCATAGAATGAAGACAAAGTCAGAGATGGTGTATCTGAGAAACTTCAAAAGGTGTAGACCTCCCGATTGAAGCATAACTGATTTGATTCATTTTTATTTATAATAGTAAGTATAACTGTGTTCAGTGCTGAGTGGGTCAGTGTTGGCTTGAAGTCTTTGTTGAGCAATCTACTCCTGTCAGAACTTTTTATCATTGCTTGAGCTGTTGTTTCTCCACGTATCAGTTTGAAATTTTAAATGACTCTCAAGAACTGTAGGGAATGAATAAGATCATAAACTCAGGCTGGAAATGCCCTTAGAGATATGATCCACTCTTATTTTCTATCACAAAATATCCCATTGTAATGTTCCTGGTGGGCAGTCATTTTATCCGTCGAGACCCAGATAGGACAGAGACCTGAAATTAGATGACTCTAGCCTTGCATGGTAGCATGTTTATAATCCTACCAGAAATCCAAGGTCAACCTTGGCTACATTATCAAATTTAAGCCAGCCTGGGCTACATGAGATCCTTCCTCCTCAAACATGTCCTCCTTTATAAACCTTCTACCCATCTATTTCTGCCACTGAGACAAACCCATGTGTTCCTTCATCCATGAGGTGCACGTTGCTACTTTTTTATATGGAGACACAAATATCCATTCACTCAGGTGAGGTACCTATAAATAATCCTGCTTGGTAAGCTAATGGGTTTGTTGGGGTTACTGACAGGAAGTCAGGCCACAAACCACAGAAGCTATGAGCTTGCAATGTTGTAAAAGTTCCCTCTCCTCCAGCCCCCTGACTCTCCATTCTCCCCATTCCAATTCCCATCTCCTCCCATGCCTTAAACTAGCACACCCCAAAACTGTGTAGCTCCAGGGAGGGGCAAGATTGGGAGTGGGAGATAGAATCTCAGCAGGGGGTCTGGAGAAACTCCCGATGCTTTCTGGAGGGAATGTTAACAGCCCCATTATCATTATCAGAGACCTAGTCACCTCTATACCACGAGTCTTATTTCATTACCGTGACGACACAGCCCGGCTATTCTGTTGGTTGCCACAGTAGTGTCTGATCGATGGCAGCCAATGTCATATCAGGCTCCAGAGTGCACAGAAATGTTCCCTTCTCTCCCTAATGACTGTCACCCCCTCCTCATGATCTTCCACAGGGGATGATTTGAGGTAACCACACCTGACCATTTTTTTTTTGTCCTGTTTCATCTTGAACTGAGTGTTATGTTCCAAGTAGAATCTAATTGCATAGGAACAGAACTGCTGGCCCCAAATTATCTGGGATCACAGTTAACATGACCAAAGGCTGGGTCATTATTAGAGCATAACTGTTATCACATGATTGACTCAAAGTGTGCACACTAGACTAAAATGCATAAAGGCATTTTTAATGTTATTTCACCCAGTAATGTTTTCTTTGATTCCTTTCTATTGAGTTCACAGTATTTTGTGACCAAATAACTAATAGAACATTCTGTTAGCGTGGTGTAATTCTCTCAGGACCAGGATGGAGAGCAAGATTAGCTGCAGTGAGGGGAAGACAGGATGGGAAGAGTTAGGGATCAGTCCTACTAAGCAAGAGGAAAGTACTGAAGCCCTGTCAAATTTTGTAGACAAGCGGAGGAAGTTGGATATATACAATACTATTCCCAGAGAAGTCCATTCTGGGATGTAAAATAAGGAATCGAGGGGTGTCTTAAGAAGTAGAAAAGCTGGCAAGAATATGTGTCAGATGGGCAGGACATGACAAGGATGTCAACACGGGAGAGAGTTGACCTGTAACAGCCTCCGTAACAGACTCCAGGGACTTAGCTTGCAGCACTCCTAGGACTCAAGGTTGGGTACCAGTCTCTACAGGAGAACCAAAGAGGCTTCTCTGGGATGCTCCCAGTGAAATGGTACCTAGAGAGTGATTAAGGCCCTGGGAAGGTGATGACTTACCACGCAGGAAGGCAAGAAAAAGCTCTTGGACACAGGGTGGATGTGCCCTGCCAGTTACTGTGATTTTCTTGCTGTTATCCAACCAAATGCCGTGCTAGATCCAAACGGTCCTTTGTAAGTAACACTCTGCTGTCTTACAGGTGATTTGGATCTTAGTAATTGGTGTCTCTAAACACAAATGGTGTAAGCAGTGCTGAGTTGGTGTTCTTGAGGACTTGATGCTTTTGAGATCTGACCCTTTTTCTTCTCACTTGGCCTCGGTCTCACCGCAATCACATAGTCTTGCAGGCTCAGTACAATCACATAACCTTGCTTGTCATCCTAGTCCCAAATGGTTACGTGGGATAAACAGGAAATTCTCTGTAGACCCCCAAGTGTCATGAACACACTAGAGGGGTTCACAGAAAACATAATTGATGAGTTCATTTATTTTAAAAGGTCTGAGTTCTTTTCTGTGTGAACAAAATAAAATATAACTTGTTTTCAAAGGTAAGAATAATCAACAAAGGGCACACATTGTGTGTCTCTTCACCTCTGCATTGTCCTGTTAAACACGAAGCCCCCTTGTTCTCTTCAGAGCTTCTCTTCATTCTTTTTTAAACTGTTGCTGTTGTTTCTGCCCTGGGTTTTTCACAGTCAAGTTACTTAGTGAAGGCCAGAGAGAAAGGGGAAATACATTCAGCGGCCATTTGCCTTATGAGGAATGGGTGGAGTCCTCCAAACCTGAGGGATACTTTTAGGAAGCAGAGCTTGCAGAGAAAGGCTCTTTGCAGGGGGTCAAAACAACACTTAGATGGTAAACAACACTCCAGACACAGGCTCTATCTGGAAAGGGGCTTCTTCAGGGTAGACAAGACACATAGTGTAAGCACAGCCTTGGAGTGAAGAACAACAGAAGGTTACCTGAAGAGCTGCCTCAGATCTGTCCCCAAAGCCCTTTATACATATGCCACCAAATGGTCCCCAAATAAGGGATTTTATAGTTCAGTGTGATTTAGGTTAGAGATAAAACCAGAAGCCGTACGAGCCCCGGGATCAGTCTGTGGATTTTTCCCATCTGCTGACATCTCACTGAGTAGGTAGAATAAGTGTGTCTGAGGAGCTTTCTCTTTAAATGCATGCACTCTGGCCCCTTGTGGTGGGGCATGCAGTGTGATCCCAGCAACTGGAAGGTGGAGACAGGAGGATCGGGAGCTTCAGGGGAAGCATCAGCCTCACCATGAGTCTGAAGCCAGGCTGAGCTACCCGAGGCCCCGTGTCTAAATACAAACACAACGGCATGTTGAATGGTTTCAGCAACCTCTCCTCCTCTCTTTTCTCCTCCAGTTTCTCCTCTCTACAAGGGAGTCATGATTACACTAACAGAGTTAAAATGCTTAGCGGATGCCCAGTCATCCTACCACATACTGAAGCCGTGGTGGGACGTCTTCTGGTATTACATCACCCTCATCATGCTGCTGGTGGCCGTGCTGGCTGGAGCCCTGCAGCTCACCCAGAGCAGGGTCCTGTGCTGTCTTCCCTGCAAGGTGGAATTCAACAATCAGTGCACCGTGCCTTTGGACCTCCTGAAAGCCAGCGAGAACGCGTCTTCTAACTCGGGCCTGCCATTCCCACTGCCGCTCCGCATCCAGAACGACCTGCACCGGCAGCAGTACTCCTACATTGACGCTGTCTGCTACGAGAAACAGCTCCATTGGTTCGCCAAGTTTTTCCCCTATTTGGTGCTTCTGCACACCCTCATCTTCGCAGCCTGCAGCAACTTCTGGCTTCACTACCCCAGTACCAGCTCCAGGCTGGAGCACTTTGTGTCCATCCTCCACAAGTGCTTCGATTCTCCGTGGACCACGCGCGCCCTGTCAGAAACAGTGGCCGAACAGTCAGTGAGGCCCCTGAAACTCTCCAAGTCCAAAACCTTGCTCTCAACCTCAGGGGGATCTGCTGACATTGACGCCAGCAAGCAGTCATTGCCCTACCCACAACCAGGCTTGGAGTCACCTGGCATAGAAAGCCCAACTTCTAGTGTCCTGGACAAGAAGGAGGGTGAACAAGCCAAAGCCATCTTTGAAAAAGTGAAGAGGTTTCGCCTGCATGTGGAGCAGAGGGACATCATTTACCGGGTGTACCTGAAACAGATAATTGTCAAAGTCATCCTGTTTGTCCTTATTATAACCTATGTCCCATACTTTCTCAGCTACATAACTCTAGAAATCGACTGTTCAATCGATGTGCAGGCATTTACAGGCTATAAGCGCTACCAGTGTGTCTACTCCTTGGCAGAAATCTTTAAGGTCCTGGCTTCATTTTATGTCATTCTGGTGATGCTTTATGGTCTCACGTCGACCTACAGCTTGTGGTGGATGCTGAGGAGTTCCTTGAAGCAGTACTCCTTTGAGGCCCTCAGAGAGAAAAGCAACTACAGCGATATCCCCGATGTCAAGAACGACTTTGCCTTCATCCTCCATCTGGCCGACCAGTACGATCCCCTGTACTCCAAGCGCTTCTCCATCTTCCTGTCGGAGGTCAGCGAGAACAAACTGAAACAGATCAACCTCAACAACGAGTGGACCGTGGAGAGACTGAAAAGCAAGCTTGTGAAAAACTCCCAGGACAAGGTCGAGCTGCATCTGTTCATGCTCAGTGGTCTTCCAGATAACGTCTTTGAGTTGACAGAGATGGAAGTGCTGAGCCTGGAGCTCATCCCCGAGGTCAAGCTGCCAGCTGCCGTCTCTCAGCTCATCAACCTCAGGGAGCTCCATGTATACCATTCGTCCCTGGTGGTCGATCACCCAGCCCTGGCCTTTCTAGAGGAGAACTTAAGAATCCTCCGCCTGAAATTTACTGAGATGGGGAAGATCCCACGCTGGGTGTTCCACCTGAAGAACCTCAAGGAACTGTACCTGTCGGGCTGCGTCCTCCCGGAGCAGCTGACTACTATGCACCTGGAGGGCTTCCAGGACTTGAAGAACCTGAGGACCCTCTACTTGAAGAGCAGCCTGTCCCGGATCCCTCAGGTGGTGACAGACCTGCTGCCCTCCCTGCAGAAGCTGTCTCTTGACAATGAGGGAAGCAAACTGGTTGTGTTGAACAACCTGAAGAAGATGGTCAACCTGAAAAGCCTGGAGCTCCTCAGCTGCGACCTGGAGCGCATCCCCCACTCCATTTTCAGCCTCAACAACCTGCATGAGCTGGACCTGAAGGAGAACAACCTCAAGACAGTAGAGGAGATCATCAGCTTCCAGCACCTCCCGAGCCTCTCTTGCCTGAAGCTCTGGCACAATAACATCGCTTACATCCCCGCGCAGATCGGAGCGCTGTCTAACCTGGAGCAGCTCTTCCTGGGTCACAACAACATCGAGAGTCTGCCCTTGCAACTTTTTCTATGCACCAAACTACACTACTTGGATCTAAGCTTTAACCATCTGACCTTCATTCCAGAGGAAATCCAGTACCTGACCAATCTGCAGTACTTTGCTGTGACCAACAATAACGTGAGTGAATCTGTTCTTCCTTCCGTCAGCCAGTGTGAGGTTACACTGCGCTTGAGGGGTGTTGTAACACAGGGAAATTGGTGGATGGGCGTCCATACTAAGCATTCTCCCAGCTGAGCCTCGTCCCCTGTGATCGTGATAAATTACCAAAGTCCTGAGTATCGGATTCTCATCTCACAGGTATCTGTGAACAAACAGCATCTCAATGAGTGTTCTGTTTATTCTCTTCTCCCATTTCCTGCATAAATATCACTACTAAAGTATTTAAACTTATTCATTAGTTGTAACAGAGCTGACTTTTGTAAGGGAAGATCTTGAGTATTTAGAAAGCTTTAGATAAGTAGAAAATTACCAAATTTTAGAAAATTTGATAAATTAGAAAACTTTGGGTAAATTTTTAATTTCACCAAAACTAACCCTTTAAACTGGTGGTTCTATGAACTATGCACAAATTCTTTTTGTAGCACAGTAAGACAAAAAAAGTACTTGCAGTCTGCATGTGAACCTTAAAAAGGCAATTCAAAATGAAAGGCCTGGTTCCATAATTTGAGGCTAGGGGCTTCCTGGAGTCTTATTCCAGCATCCACGTTTAAACACAAACAGTTAAGGAAGGGAGCTCATGTTGCCCTGTTAGAACGCAGAGACTCAGACATACAAGAAGTGTGCCCAGCCTGTGAGAAGTGGGAAATCCCTCAGAGCTTGAGGGTTACAATTACAGTAGGAGCAATAACGGCTAGTGGCATACATGAGAGTTCCCTGAAAAGCCTGTTAAAATACACACTGCATGTGCTGATATGCACACACATGTACACACGGGTACTAAACAGCCATTATGCTCTGTAGGGCATGATTAGGCAAACTAAGACCACTGATGCTTTTGATGCCAAGTTTATGGACTTCTTGGCCATGTCTGAAAGTGTTATCATGCACAAAGGAGGATACAGTACAGCACAGAAAAGTCTTAGCTTTCTAATAGGCCAAAGTAGAGTGATATAGCCTTGTGTGCCTTGTCTCTGAAACCCAAGCGGGCCTATCGCTAAGCACCCCAGGGAGAACATGATACCTGTAAATGGGTCAGGAACATTTCCCTCAGGGTGCAGAGTAAAGATCAAAGGGAGGGGGTGACCATTGAGGAGGACACTTCAGGGAGGTGGTTCCCCTTGGTCCCCCACTACACCCCATGTCCGTGCACACAGTAAACTCTAATCAAAGGTGGTGGGTCACAAAAGAGAGGTGTTAGGATGGCTCAGCTGGGAAGGGTGCTTTCCACCATACCTGGCAACCTGAGTGGGAGTCCAGGACCTTCATGGGGGAAGGAGAGAAAGACGACACTAGTATGGCTCACATGCACCCAGTCCCATAAATAACACACAGTAGATAGGCAGACAGACAGATGATGGATAGGTAGATAGATAGATAGATAGATAGATAGATAGATAGATAGATAGACAGACAAGATGGTAGACAGATAGACTCATGTTAGATGGTGGTTCAGAGGGAGGGAGAAAAGGTAAGAGACGAAGATAATGGGAGAGACTGTCATCAAAGAACAGAGTGTGTGCTAGGAATTATGAAAGAATGAGTAACTTTAAAAAAATATATTGTTGTTTAAAAAGAAACTAGTTTGTCCTGGCAGTGGGGAGTTAGGCAGGGGAAGACAGAGAGAGTATTCTTCAGTACTCCTGTTCAAATATTTGAACAAATTTTGGTGAATAGAACAGTTAGATAAGCCTTCTCATCTGGCCATACCATCCCCAGGAAAGTGAATGTTCATTTAACATGAAAAAGGCGCTGACTTGGGGCGGGACCCATCTAGACTGGTTTTCAGCCACTCAGTGGGATCATTAAGGAAAGGTGGGGGTTCACATTTCAGGTGGAGGTGCCAATATCAAAGTACCATCTAATCTTGACATTCTCATGGTTCTGCACGGGAAACTGAAATATTCATGAAAATTATAAATTAGACAGTCACAATGGGTGTATAATATGTACTGTAATATGAGTAAGATGCTACTTACTAAGAGGACAGTAAGCAGCACATAGCATCACTGGAAAGCAAAGTCTGCAAAACCAAACTGGGAAATAATCAACAAGAAAGAAAGGCAGGGCAAGGACCAGAGCCGAGATCAAGCACAGCAGTACAATGCTAACAGCGCTCTTACAACTGTGCTGGGCCTGGACACCATTCTAGAAACTACTGTAGTCCTTGCTCCCCACAGGAGAGGTTCTGTGTTGTTGTCATTTCTCTGAAACAGTGCCAGTCTCCAGTTCAAGTGTAAACACCAGATTCTCACTTCCTGAACACCGTTCTCTAGATACAGGGGACCTGGGGACACAAGAATAGGATAGTATCTGTTTCTCAAATGATCTGCTTTCCACCAAGCCATGAGTAGAGAGTTCCTAAGCCAGGGGAGTCCTCCAGGGGACAAGTGTTCATGGCAGAGCCCCCAGGACCCCTGCTCAGGAGGGTAAGAGGGTTTGCATGGAAAATAGCCAGTATGTCTTTTTGAATCAGTTTTCATCCCAGGATTCCTCAGTTCCCTTAACATGTAAATACACACTTTGCTTCTCCAAGAGGAGACTTGCTTTGCCACAAGAATTTGAGCAAGATACCTTTTTCTTAGGAACTTGTGGGAAGATCAAATGTTCCACAGAACATACCTTAATGACTAATGTAAAAATACAGAGATCATGTATGATACAGGCATGAAAGAGGCATGTTCAAAGAATTACATACAATTTTATAGAACTTCTTTTGAAAATAGGATCTCAAGTATTCCAGATTTACACTGTCAAGGGAGACCTCAAACTCTTATCTTCCTGCCTCTATGCAATGCTAGGATTACAGGCAGGCGGGCACCATCACACAACAGTTTACACATACCTAGAGATCGAACCCAGAGCATCAAGCATGCTACACAAGCACTCCAACACCAGAGGGACATCCCAGACCATGAATCATGTTTATAAAACATACTGTTCCAAGCCAAGTGTGTTTGGTGCTATGAACTTCAAGGTAAACTATTTTTTTAAATGTAAATAGTTTAGCTTAGGATAGAATTACTTAATTGTAGGGAAGGCTTGACTTCCTAACAGAGCTCCTTCTTAACTTAGGAACTTCCGGTTAGAATAGGTAAGTCAGGACAGTACATCTCAGCTGGGCACTGACCTTGACTGAGTTCCTTAGATGACACCTCGGTGACCCAGGTGCAGAGTCAGAGGGCCTGGAAGCCTCTGGCATTGTCCCATCTCTGACACTGTGCACTTCCTAGTGCCATCTCTCTCCTCTCTTGAGGGCCTTCAGCAGTCACACACACACACCACAAATTCAGAGTTGTGGGAGAAGATTAAGAATCTAGCAGCACAGGCAGAGTGGTTCAGGCTGTCCCTCAGGACGAGCACCTAGGGGAGAAATAAGTCCTTACACATTTGGGGCCACAGGGAGTTGAAGGAAGAAGGGGACTGAAATTCCCGGAGGCTGTGAGTGCTGGCATGCTTTCCTTGCCACTGGGGACACATGCATCCTTGGTGTGAAGCACTTCTCCAGACTGGAGGTGATTCTGCTCCTTCAGCAGACATTGGCTGAAGATAATTTGGGGTTGTTAAAACCAGGGAGAAGAGTGTTCTTGGCAGCTAGATATAAGGAAAGCTGCTAAGCATTACAGTGTACAGCCCCACAGCCAGAACTGTCCCTCCCAGATCAGAGGCTGTCTTCATGCAGGCTGCCTCAGACAAAAAAGCTGAGAGGCCCATGTGGTGCTCAGCACTTTATCCCCCACGCCTGGGCAGCTGGCACCCATGGAAGCCATTCAGTACATGTTCACGGAGTGCCAGGGAATCAAGCCTTCCCCGTTGTTAGCATGTCTCCCCTGTCCCAGCTGAATGTATCTAAGCAGGACCCAACTCTGAGCTACAAGGAGCTCTGGCAGGAACAGCTTTCAAAGCAGACGGTCTGTGCCTTTCTACTACGCCTGCCTCTTTCAGTGCTGAATCCACACAGTTATATCTGTGCCTAAGAAGAAATGAAGTTAGCATGTAGGTTTTCCTTGCTTGTGTCTTATCTCAGTGTGTACTGAAAATCAATATGGATGTTAGGCATAGCAGTGTGAACTTCAGATTTGTCTTCAACAGTAAGCAGGTCTAGGGGGGAAGGGAACATGTAGAAGAGGGGAGTTTTGAATGGAATGAGCATTTTAAATACAGTTTTTGAGATTTTGAATTTATGCGAAAAGCGTCCTTTTGAGGAGAACTCTCTCCTTCAGAGCTGGCTCAGTGGTTTTGCATTTGGCCATCAGAGGACACTGTAGGATCTCTTAGTGCCCTTCATCCATACACAACAACACTGCTTTCTGAACCAAAGGGCTAACAGTAGTCCCCACATTGTCACAAACTTGTATAGATGAGCTTTGTGGTCCATCCCAAGGCTGGAGCAGTGAGTAGACAGGATGAGATGTGCTCAGCATCTTCCTCGGTGGCCTCTGAGTGGTGAGCGCATTCCACTGCACACGTAGATGTCCTGTTCATCATGTAGGGGAGCATTCAGGGAGAGCTGCCCTCACGTTGACCTAGTTTGCAGGTTAGTTACCATATTTGACATTACTTCACAGTGCTACATGAATCCTGTCATAGATGTGAGGGATCAAGAAGAAGGACAGACTCTCAGAAGAGTGTGTCTGTGGAGATGACGTGTACATGTACATATTACCTTTCTCTTCTTCATCTCTGCCTTTGTTGACTACTGAAAAGAAGTTTTTGAGTTTCATTCTCTAAACAAAAGCAGCTTAGGACATTGCCTTGCCTGCCCTCAGGGGTTCTAAACATTGCTCATTGATTATAAGTTCTTTATGAAGACTCTGGAGGGTAATTTATTTCACATCCAGGACTCAGTAATTATGATTCTTTTGGTTACTGGCTTGTTTTCTTTAATCTGTAAGTGCTTTCTCTTTATGACTCTCATTAGGAGTGTTAGCAACTAAATTGTCTACTCTCACTCAGAAGGTGTGGATGTTCACAAGAGCATTGGTCATGGCTCCATTAAATTTACAAGCAATGTGGAGCTGCAGCCATGTTTTTGAAGAAAAGGAACAGGATGTGAGTATGTGAATGTGCTACCAGAGCCAGTCAAAACTGGTTTCACCTACTTCCTTTCTCCTTGCAGATCGAGATGCTACCAGATGGGCTGTTCCAGTGCAAGAAGCTTCAGTGTCTACTCTTGGGAAGGAATAGCCTAACAGATTTGTCCCCTCTGGTGGGGGAGCTTTCAAACCTCACCCACCTGGAACTCATTGGTAACTACCTGGAGACACTGCCTGTGGAGCTGGAAGGCTGTCAGTCCCTGAAACGGAGCTGTCTGATTGTCGAGGACAGTTTGCTCAATTCTCTTCCACTTCCTGTGACAGAACGTTTGCAGACTTGCTTAGACAAATGTTAACCTAACGATCAGACTTGAGGCGAAAGCGGTTCTAAAGCAAGGCCCCAGGAAAGAAGAATGAACTTTCCTATGTTATAAAGATGAGAGATGGTCTTGTTTATGATTATGAAACACCATAACCAAAAATCTTACCAAATAACCCAGTGTCTGAATCAAGCAGTAAAAAGATATCAACACCGGAGTTTTGTGAATAATTGTTGTTTAAATTATTGAGGTGTAAAAAGTGTACATTGAAAGTGGATTGAGAGGCATGCTGTCATGGAAACCTTATCTTTCAAGTCTTATCTTCAGGACTCCATTCCCCCCCCCTCAACTCATTACATATTTGCATACATGTTTTCATATGACCTTGTAATCTGATATTTAACTCCATGAAGACTCATCAGTATAAATCTCCTCAATGTATGCTTACCACTGGCTTAGATTTATGTTTTGTTTTTTAAGCAGCATGTATCACAGTGGGCAGAATTCCATCTTGGCTGACTTCTCTGCTCCTTTCTCTTTTTGCTGGAATCTTCATCTGGGTTTCTCTTATAGTCCTGGGATAGACCTACATTTGGCATTTGCCTAGAACAGGAGCCAGGGTTTCTAGGACATGTGATCTGCTGAGCATCCTAAAAATTAATGCATTCTCAAAATTTCTTCTTGTCTATCATCAAAGCCTTTTTTAAATATGTTAAGAATTTTTATATGAAATATAAAATATTTTTTACTGTATGATCTCAGATGCTATATCTGTGAGAACGTGGTTTTGTAAGCAGTGAACATGTGCATCTCTGTAAGAATTTTAATGATTCTTGGTTTGGGCTGACTATGATTCTCCTGTTTGTATGCATTCTGCTCCAAAAACTTTTGTACTCTTGCAATTAATTACTGCAACCAATTTGTATGACAAAAAGCCTTGTGTTTTTGCTCCCTAATGTCTTTGAGGGTTTTCTCATGAGAGGACAGGAGGGCTGCTGAATCACCTACCTCTCCTTGCTGTTGTCTAAGAGTACGGGTACAACCCCTCAATTACTTAAAATCTGGGACCAAGAGGAGAGGGCAAGATCTAGATTGGAAAATTGATTAGAAATTTAGTAAACATTAAATAAGATGTAGGTTTTTCCCCAATCTGCATGATCTCTCGATATGATGGAAGCTGTCTATTCAGAACCTAACTGAGCCCAGTAAACTAACATCCATCTCACAGCCTGCCTTGTGACCCCTGGGATATGTCATGCTCCCTTTGACAGAGAGCTTTGTGTTTGCCCTTTGTTATGCGTATTGCTGAATAAATAAAATGGACTGGCTCACACTGGGGAAGTGGACATTGTAGTCTGTTTTTCTAACATGGGTCTAGGCATTATGAACCCACCTCTTTTTGGACATAACTGTCAAATAATCGATTAACTGCATCTACAAAAAACCCTGGAAAACACTTCTAAAGAGTCCCCTAAACACAGAGCTGTGACATGTCGTTTTCTCCTGATTGTTCTAGAAAGATGAAAATGTCTCTCTTCTTAGCTGCCATATATGCCTGACGTTTAGAGAAGGGAATTACATGGAGGAGACCTGAGTAGAGTTAGTTACAAAGAATATCCCGAAGGCCCTAAGCTGCCTAACACACTATGGATAGACTAAAAGAGACATCTTAGCAAAGTTTGCCTTTGTTAGAATGTCTAAGTTCTCAGGGACCCAGGCATAACTGGCTCTCACTGGGGCCTCATGGGCAGGCCCTGGCTTAGCCAGGCTTTTCTTATTTTTACTGTTTTAATAATGTGAGTTGATGGTTGACATTTTCCAGTAAAATCATCATGTGGACCAATTCCAAAGTTGACTGTCATTGTCTGAAGTTTTAAATATAAATGTAAGCAAGGTTTCAGTACTATCAACCGTGCTTCATATGAACTAAAAAAAAAAACAAAAACAAATCCCATCCTAAGCAGTTCAGATTTCTAAGCCTCCCCTGATGAAGGAGAAATTCCCTGTGCCTTGTTTTCCAGTGTATGCATCTTTGGCTAACTGGTCTACCTCCTTGAAGCAGTTCCCTGGAAGGATCAATCCTAAGATATGAGTCGCTTTCAACATACAAGGCTCTTGTTACTGGTGGAAACCATATTGCTCTTGATACAACCTTCTAAAGTGTCTTTTGTATTTAACACTGGTACATCATTGTTGAGGTAGCTTTTAAATCTAACAATAAGACAATGGACAGCACATTTACTGCCTGACAGATGGAGATCTGTGTTAGCACTGGCTTTGGTAGCCTAAGTGTTGATAGTCATTTAACTGAAGAAAATGAATCTCCAAATTATCATGAGATTAAAGTCCCATAATAAGAATATATTTTCCAAAAACTAAGTGTAAAGGATCAAAAACAAAATTTTGGCCTATATTACAATAACATGGGTTCATTTGTATGCACACACAAATACAAAGAGAGATACACATGCCTCAGTTTTGCAAATTTTGGCTTCCAATATATTTTTTCCAAAAATTGCAAGAGGTTATAGCCTAAGTATAGCAATTTTTTAATTCATTATCTTTAATCATGAAGTATTCAATTTCCATAAAATCAACTCTAGTTTGAGAAGGTAGCATGTTCCCACAAAGGCAGACTTTTCCCCTTATGTACATCAGGGTAGATTTCTGCAGCATATTGACACTGAATTTTCATTTTAATCTTCTGTGTATTGCTATATTTCTGTTACTAGTAAACAGGTTAAATCAGGGTACATGAAATCATTGGGCTCTCAGTGATAATGGCAAGCTCTAATTTGTGTGCTAAAGTGGTTTATGCACATAACATCATTCATTGATCATGAAATGGTTCTGCTTGTGTTTCATAATTCTGATATGTTTAATTAAAACAGTGCATAATATTGATGGGTTCATTAAAATAGCCAACACTTAACTCTGTGGACTTGACACTATTTCCTTACACTTTCATTAAACCTTTCCATCTTTATAGTCATGTAGTACTGGTCCATCTGCACACTGTGTTCCTGCCCTCACCCACCTCACTGAATTTGATGGACACTGTGCAGTAGCAGTCTATTTGTGCTATAGCATTGGCAGTGACACCTGAGCTTGGTCATTCCTGTTTATAAGAATCCAGCTTCTGGTTTCTGTTCTCACTAACTTCATATTACATTAGAATATGAAAAATAAAAAAGACGAATTAGAAGAAGAAAGACTTATTTTGCATCATGAATGAAACATATATATATATATATATATGTATGTAGTATAAACAAGCAACTGCTGTAGAATGTCCTGTGTAATAGTCTCTCCTGTGTACCAGTGTACTGTGCTAAATCAGAGGAGGCTGCAAAACAGTTCCCTTCCTGTCTCTTGTCCACAGCTTCTATATCCAGTGACAAGTGTCTGCTATGTACCTTTTGCAATGGACTTTATAAACTGCATTCTCCAAACCTTTTTAAAAAAATATATGAACAATTTCATCAACACTGGAGTATTAACAGATTATATGAGTCAGAGTACTGAGTTAGGATGGCTTCTAGTTAAGCTTAATTTTCTAGTTAAGTTTTGAATTTACCACAAAATACACCGTAGCTGAGAAGAACAATTACGAATGCCTTCTGCATGTTCATCATTTCTAACTGACATGGTGCAATTTTTTTTAAATACAAAAGGGTATAGGGTTAGAATGGATGTGTCTGCACTCATATCTGTTGTGTGTTTGTCTTTATATTAATTAACACTGTACAGTAAGACTTAAAATTCTAAGTTTCATTCTAGGTAAAATGATGAGCCAGTGTTGGATGGAGATACTTTGTCCTGTTAGCTCCCAGTGGAGGCTGGCGTTGGCTCTTCTATCTTTCACTACATACTTGGAAGTGTATGTCTGGAATGGATTACTAGAGAATGTACGATTATGTTCCGTGTTTCTGGCCCCTGGATTCAAATCCCTACATCTGGTAGATTTGGATAAACTTTGCTGTTTTTAAAGTATCTTTTGTGTAAAAAGATTACATTTTTATAATAAATGGCAAATAAGATGAATCGCTAGAAACCGACTGGCCTTGTTTTTGCCTTGTTCTTTTTGCTCAGCTTCCCATGCCAGCTGTCAGCTCTCACGTGTCACACAGCTGTACTGTCATTTAATAACGTGATGTATTTTCATGCCTGCACGTAAATCTCAACTGTTGGGTTTTCTGAATATGCAGTAGTAGCCACAAAGTAGCAAGCCTCAGACTGAGGGTAGCGTGCATTGGCATATCCAAGGATTCGGTGAAGGACAGTCAGTGCCAAATCTCTGATGATGATTCAATCCACATTTCTTCTGGGAGTCTCAGGGTTAGATGCTCAAAACCAGCTCTGCTGCCTTCTCTTCTTGGCACCTGTCTGTGCTGTTAATAGCAGCACTGAGCAGTGTACCAGATAAATGAGGTCTAAGGGACTTCAAAACAGACACCTCTCAGGCTTAGCAACAAGAGAGAAAACGGAGTTACTATACAGAATAGGCACGTGAGAATTTGATGTTTGGAATCAAAAACTTTCCTAACTAAGCTGGTAAAGCACTTGCCATGAATGCATGAGGACCCAAGTGTGGGTTCCCAACATCCAAATAAAGTTGGATGTGGTAGTCCACAACTGTAATCCCATGCTCCTACAGCTAAATGGGAGGTAGAGGCAGGAGGATACCCAGAAGCTCAAGGGCCACCAATGCTTCTAACCTTCACACACAAGCTGTTGTGTGAGCACCTGCACTCACACACGTGAACACAAGCACACAAGCACAACCCTTTTCTCACTCTGTTACACAAGTGCATTCACACATACCAGAGCCTCAGTAGACACTGGGGCTCACTCTGTAGGAATATGTGAATCTTGAAACAGAGTACAAAGGAAAGTAGTCTGGATTGTAGGCTGCCTCTGATCTCTGGGCTCCTCTAGGTCTGTAGGAATGAAAAACAGTGTAGAATAGTAGTCATGGTTGCCTCATGCTTCCTGGGCCTTCTGGGAAGTGCTTAGGTGACTTGGAGCCAGCAGCCCTCAGAAGCCTGCAGTTCCTGAGTTCTTCATGGCAATGTTTGCTTCCTCTGTCCAGGATGGTGCCTCAAGAATTAGTCTCCGTCTACCATGTGTTGTCTCCTCAACCCTTGATGAACAAGCTTTTTGGTCTCTTGACACATAAGCCTGCACTGAGCTGACTCTCTTAAGAATTTAATGCTTCAGTTACACAGGCTTGTGGTAGTGCTCATTAGAGGGCTCAACACACACCATTTTTTACTCTTTACCTCCCTCTGCTGCTGAGAGGAGAGCAACTCAGAAGCTCTGTATAGTCAATGTGGCTCTAAGTTCTTCATTGGGGGAACATGCTATTCATGCTACCTGATCTAACAGAGTCTAACAGACTTCCCACTTTCTTTCAACCCTAAACCTCCCAGGTCATCCCCACCTCCTCACCACATTTTCACTGAGAAACCTCTTCTCTCCAATGCT
Organism: Grammomys surdaster; assembly: GCF_004785775.1. Taxonomy (NCBI): domain Eukaryota; kingdom Metazoa; phylum Chordata; class Mammalia; order Rodentia; family Muridae; genus Grammomys; species Grammomys surdaster. The sequence goes on along the minus strand of NW_021605170.1, from coordinate 3,466,034 downwards.
CAAATTGCCCCATTATTATAAACCCTCCTAGTAATTCCTCTTCCAGAAGTTGTCAAAGTGGCATCTGTAAGACCAGGGGAAATGTTTCCCTATGATTTGACAATATGTACAAGTTTCTCACTCATGGACTAAGGTCCCCAACACCACATGTGTAAAATACCTACAAGGTTTTGAAGCAGCCCAAACTAGAGAGCGCTGTTGTGGGGTCTACTCTCTCATGCGTGGTGTGCTCCTTAAACCAATTTCCTGCTCAGATTTAGTTTCCCCTTGCCCTGGCCTTAGTCGCAGCCATTCCATCTCACATGAGATGCACAAAGAATGCACTATGTGGTGCTTCCTGGCACCAGGACAAGACTAGGTGTGAGCCCCGTGGGTCATGAAGAATTTGATGCCCAATTAAAAGAAGAAGAAGAAAGACATAGTTTGAATAGCTAACATAGATTTAGTAAAGATGGAGGGAAACTGGTCTTCTCTGAATAAAACTCACAGGTTTTGATGTCCACTGCCCTCTCAAATATGATTCTGCAGTAGGAACCAAGAGGTCAGTGGGGATTTGGAGGTCTAGGGAGAAAGAAATCTCACAGCTCAGTCTTTGTGTCATCCATACACCTGCCAGTAGCTAGACCTCTCCTCGTCTCTAAACTCTTCACCTTCTTGGCCCAGCCCCCTCCCTTCCCAGATCACATTCCTTCCAATAATACCCTCCTCTTCCCCTCGACACCCACTGCTGATCAGCCTCACCCCTCCTCTTCCCCTCGACACCCACTGCTGATCAGCCTCACCAGTGTTCCAAGCTTACATATCCTTACCCACACCTGAGTCCCATCTCCAAGAACATTAAGTAGATGCCGATCCAAAGAGGACACATTGCTTTACCTTAGCAAGATTAATATTTTCACCAGTCTCTCTTCCTGGAAGGTAGTTTCCCGCCGCATTTTAGAATCTGGAAGAATAGTTTACTCAATATGCTGAATGGGATCTCAGCCAATTCCCTTTTTTTTTTTTTAAATCTGATAACCTACAGAATTTCAGTCAAAAGCTGGAGTTAACTGGTCCCATATTCCCAATTATTCTAATTCCGTTCAGTCCTTTTGCAGATTAGCAACCCTAGGCGACTGTCCAAATGTACTAACATCTAGTTCAGCTTGGCCTGGCTCATGGTGCCTTGTTCTTGGCCACAACGTTCCTTCTCAACAGGAGTTAGCAGGCAACTAATTAAAAGGCAATTTCACTCTTGAAATGCCTCGCAGGTGTTAGAAAGTAGAAACACTTTCCTCCCAGAGTTACTCAATTGCACCACTAGGGGGTATCAAATGCCACCTGTGTGAAAGGAGGTGCCTGCTCATCTTTCCTTGAAATGGTTTGGCATCACATCCCTGCCTTGGTATGGCCAAAGTAGTTCATAGAGATCTCAGAGCCTTTGAAAGCCAGCAGTTGCCAACCAAAGTAGTCTTTTCATAGTGGAGTAGCCTTTCTTGGGCAGCTGCTCTGTGCAAGGGGGAAGCTCAGTGTTTCTTCCATTGCTATATTCTAGTTTCTGTCTTCTGAGTTGGTAAGTCACCCTCTAACCTAGATCAGCCCTCTAACCTAGCCAGCAAGAAAACACCATGGAGAGATTCCCAAGACAAGGCCAGGGGTTTGAGAGAGATCACAGTCCTCCTGCCGACGGAAGAAGAAGTGTTTTACACACACACATACACACACACACACACACACACACACGTGCTGAGTATAACTGACAACCATGCACTTAGCCAAAGCCTTGTGTCTGGAAGAGCACAGATCAACAGCCATATTTCCTGCCTAGCCAGGCCCAGCGTATTCCCTAACAAGCTGCACCCCTTTCAGTTACAAACACAGCTTTATGAGAACCACTTCCTGTTCGAAGGGCATCGCTGCCTCTTGTGCACAGGGCATCCCTGACTTAGGACCTGTTCCCATTTCACAAATAAGCAGCCCGGCTCTCAAAGGCGTCTGCAGTGGCTACCATTACTGAGAATATCCAGAGCATCTCCCAGGAGCTTCATGAATATCATTGATGCTTAAAGCATAAGTAGGCTCCATTTAACAGGTAAAAATTTCATTCAGGCAATTCAACGCAGCTGGGCTTTAAGTTAGAGACCAAATTTTGCACCAAATCTCTACCTTTTATATACTCTAACACTGCCAGGGTCACACGTCTAAGAAGTTTTGGGGATTTGAGTACTGTAATGTCTTTTCTAATATGAAGGTTCTACATGAATATTCTGGAAAATACTTGGTATGCAAGTGTGTGCCAGTATTCACACACATTTTAAACACATTTTTGGTATAAATATGTCATCCAAATAACTGTTTTTAAACTGCATATGTCAAAGCATACATAGCTTTTATTTCAGAGGCTTAACCTAGAGCTTTCATATACCTGCTCTCATTAGAGGGATGGTGAGTTCTACTGCGCAATGTAGCCTAGGGCCCCTGTCTATTGAAGAGTTGTTAACGCTGTGGTCTTGCTTCTAGTTGCTGAGGAAGTTCCCAGTTTGTGTTTTATTGGAGACAAAGTTACAGATTTAGTCCCTGCAAACTCTGATTTATTATAGGAAAATGCTGGCAGGCATCTCAGATTTGCAAAATGAATTCCTCACACAGTTTGCACCCTCTGCTGTGGACTTAGCTCCTTGGAGCCTGAGGAGGAGAAGGGATAAGTTTCACTGAGTGTATTGAATTCCTTCTGTGTTCCAGATTAGAAGCTGTGGCCATAGCTTTGCCTCTGGCTGACTGCACTGCTGAGCACAAAAAAAGGGAGACCCAAGCTCTCACCACCCTCGGCCCTGCTGCCCCATGGCCTGGTCCTCTTTGTTTTCCCTCTGTTCTTCAAATTGCCTGAGGCACGTAGCATGTGAGGCCACACTTCCAGTAGCTCAGCTGCCTCCAAGGTTAGCTCACACGCAGGGACCCCGGTCCTCTGTCACACAACTGTTTCCTGCTGGAAGATAAAGCGGGCCTTTTCCCTCCATTCCCTCTTCTGGTAAAGATGGATGTAGGAGAGGATTTTAGATTCCTGAAAAACCAGAAATGAGCTGAATGGCCTGGGTATTATATCAGATAATCAGAATGGGCCAGTGTCTGCATGGGCCTAGAGAAAAGCTGAGTGCTTCTTGGAGTGAGATCTGACTGGAGGGGGATGGAGGATGGGATCTGACTGTGCGTGTAACCCCTGTGACCTAGTGAGCAGCTGGGCCTGCTGTTGCTTAACCTGCCTGCTGGGGAGTGGGTGGCGTCCATGGTCTGATGGTCGGGTGAGGGCTATGGCTGAGTGGCTTTCTTCAGTACTTCCATGTCACTCATTTCTTTTCCCAGCCTTTGACACGATTCACATCCATGACAGGAACACAACTTTTCACTGAAGAACTCGAAGCATCAGAAGTGTGGGAGCAGAGAATCACCTTAAAAGACTGATCTGCAGGGCATCCCCATCAGAGAGCCAAGCACACAGTAAAGACAAGCTATTGAAAATGGACCAGAGAGGGGCTGGCAGGCTGGCAGGGTGGTGTGATACTGAAGAGACAGTTCTCAGTAAGTCCTTGGTTTATGCACAGAACTTAGAGTTCCTCTACCTTCTCTGGCTTTAATATGGAAGGTGGAAAATGGCTATCATCGAGCCCAGGGTCCACCCAGGGACAGATTCCTAGAGCTCGAAGTTCTCAGGGTTTTATTCTAGAGCTCTGGGCATAAGTATCAACTTGGCCATGTGGCAAGGCAACTGTAGGCTGGGTGTGTGCACAGAGGGTTAGCTTCTGCCTAGACAAAGGCCATACCCTCCTCTGTCTGGCTCCTAGAGAAAGCTATGTACCATCAGGCTTTCTGCTATGCAGAGGACTTCCTGCAGTGCATGTCCTCTGTGCTCTGGGGTTCAAGCTGGGCTGCTTGAGTCCTAGGCCTAGACTTCACTACACCTAGAAAAGGGTAAGCTGGGCTGTCCTGTGTTCCAGTAATGGTTAAAAATCACTGTCAACTTAATGAGGTCTAGAACAACCTGGGAGACAGGCCTCTGGGCATGCCCATGGAGAATATTCTTGGTTAGGTAAATTGATGTGGGGAGATTCACCCACTCAGGGGGGTACTAATCCATAGGCTGATGTGGGGAGATTCACCCATTCAGGGGGGTACTAATCCATAGGCTGATGTGGGGAGATTCACCCACTCAGGGGGATACTAATCTATAGGCTGATGTGGGGAGATTCACCCACTCAGGGGGATACTAATCCATAGGCTGACCTATGAAATCCTTGACCGTATGAAAGGAGAAAATGAGCTGAATATGAGTATTCAAGGCTTTCTTCCTCATGACTGTGGACCACTGCTTCAAGTGCCTGCTGTCATGAGGGCCTGTTGCCATGACGACCTGTTGCTGTGATGACCATCCCCTGAAACTGTGAGTCAAAATGAGCCCTTGCTTCCTTGAGTCGATTCTGTAAGGATTCTTTATTCCAGCAACCCAGAAAGAAACTTGGACAGGAAGCCTGGAGGACATTTGTCTCTGTGGTGACATGGAGTTAGGGTCCTTCCCCATCAATTATTCTTGTCACTATCTCAACCTCAGTCCCTGTTTTGGAGATGTAAACACTCCTACAAATACTGAGTGCCTGCTGCCTCTCAGGTGCTTCTGCAGGGAGAGAGGACAGCTGGGCCCCATCCTCATGAAAATGCACCACACGGCCCTGAGGGAACATGGCTAAGATGTAAAAAGAATCTGGTATCTGAACTTCATGGCTGTAGATCCTGGCAGTGCAACACTACGATGCTCTGTAGCCTAACATGGGGATAGGCTGAACTATTCCCTTCGAGACAGCTCGAAGGTTAAGGTACTTGTTACCCAAGGATGAAATAGCCTGGAACCCAAGTTTGACCCCTGAGACCCATGGTAAGCTAAAAGGAGAGAACCAGCTCCACAGAGTTAACCTCCAACCTCCACATGCAAGCTGTGGCAAGCATGCCCAAGCGCATACATCATTCATGTGCATGAACATCTACACATAGTAACAATGAATCTGTGCATTTTCCCTAAGGAGCGTTTTCATAGGTTGCCATTCTGACTCCTAAAGCTGTTTGCCGATCTTCCAGGCACGACCATGTTTCTATAGTGAGTATTTCAAATATGCCCACACAGTCCAGGCTAATTTTTCTGAGCTCACTGCAAGTTTCTATTCATCTGAATAGTCCCCTTGCCTGACGGCCAAGTTTCCACTTGCACTCCATGATCCATGCAGTTCTGAATGTTGCCAAAGTACCAGCCTGGCCCAACAAGACTTCCCGCCCTGCCTCACCTCCATAGCTATCAAACAGACAGTTTCAGTTTGGAATTCGAAGCAGGAGACATCTGAAAGTATCCAGGTCTAAAATGAATTTTGAAATGCAGAGTTCCCAGCCATGCACTCAGTAACCGCTGTCTTGGGTTTAAACGTCATCCACTCTGCGCTACCTCCTCAACACCACCCACTCTGCGCTACCTCCTCAACACCACCCACTCTGCGCTACCTCCT
>NW_021605170.1:3412819-3460502 GCF_004785775.1 Grammomys surdaster | reverse complement strand
CCACTCTGCGCTACCTCCTCAACACCACCCACTCTGCGCTACCTCCTTTGATTTGGCTCTTAATTGGAATGACCTGCCTGTGCCATTTCTCTGCAACCTTCAGAACAAGATAAAATCTTTTCTGAGTCAGCCACGTGGAGTGGACCTTTCCAAGCAGAAAGAAACATGTGTCCTCCGTCTGCGGGGCCTGGAAAACAGGACTTTAACTTGAGTGCTGTGTAGGACACTCATTCTTGTAAAGGGCACGGAATCCTTTATGGGGAGTGGGGGGGGTCTAAAATCCTGATAAATGTCAAACAGGATCTTCCCATCCTGCATATCATTTTCCAAAGAGCACCCCCAAAGGCCACATTAGCTGATCAGTTTAATGAGAACATAAGCTCCGTAGTCAGCCAAACACTAGTCAAATGTTTAATATATTATGTCCCACCTGTGTAGTCATATAGTTATTTAACTGTGATAATTCTTGGATATGTAAACCAGAGAAGATACTGGCATCTTCCCTAACAGTCACATTCTCTAGAAGGCTAGCACTAAGTACTCATGTTCCTCTTTTGATGTTTCTGCTGCTAATACAAGAGGTGAAAATATAAGAACACAGGATTGGGGATCAGAAACCCAGGGTGTGCATACCAAGGCTCTCACTTAGTGTGGGATGCTGGGAGTGTCACACGCTTCCCGGTTCAGCTGGAAAATAAAAAAGCCTCATAGATAACACTACGAGGCTTAAGGAAGATGATCGCCTGAATTTCCTTGGCCAGTGCTAAATTCTATGAAAGCATCACCAGCCATCCTTTCTGTTATGAACCCTGTGCTTCCTTTCTGTTTGGACCCTGCATTCTCTGGAAATTCATGCATTGGAATTCTAACTCACATGTGAGCATGTTGGGAGGCAGGGCTTTGAAAGGGTTGGGTTAAGCTTGGAAGAGTCATAAGAAGGAGTCCGTGGCTTGAAACTAGTGTCCCCAGTAAACAATAACAGCCCTCTCTGTCAGGAGTCCAGGAGACAGAGAAACTGAATTTGCTAGCACCTTGAGCTTGTACTTACTTTCCAGGCTCTGGAGTGGTCGGAAACAAATGTCAAGGGTACCACTTTCTATCAACAACAACAACAATGATATAGCATTTGGATCTATACATAATTTTTTTCAGACAAAGCCTCACTGTGTAGTTGTTGCTGGCTGGGAACTCATTTGTAGACCAGGCTGGCCTCGACCTCAGAGATCCATCTGCCTCTGCTGCCTAAGAGCTGGGATTGAAGTCTTTGGTCAGCATGCCCAGCCTGCCTTTTATATTGCATGTCCAGTACCATGACCCACCTTTATCTTTAAATGTGTAATGCTTAGGAGGCCCTTTAAATACCAGACCTCACAGCCAGCAAGCCTGGCGAGCCACAGCTGCGAGCTAAAGAAGTCAAAAGCCCAGCTGCCCCTCCCCTGCTCACTTCTCGCTGAGTCAGCTGTCAGCGGCCATTGTTCTTATTTTCTTGAAGACAAAAGCAACAGTTTTGTCAATGATGATTGGAGTTGATGACTGATAAGGCTGTGACCCTGAAAAGGATCCCCCAAGTGAAGGGCTTAGATGCAAACTTCTGTGGCCTTCTCCTGACCCGCTTTGTTCCGCCCTGGTTCTCCCCAGCACAGGCTACAAACACTACAACCCACTGTTAGTGATGCCATTAGGATCAAAGCCAGGAGCCTGGCAGTTCTGGGGAATGGCTTAGCCACCCATCCTCAGCAGGTGAACTAGAGAGAAAATGATAGTGAAAAGCGAAAAAAAGAGACACATTCATTGCAGCCACGCTGGGAAAAGGAACAAGGGGTTCTTCCCTTCCAATCAGTTTGAGACCTTTTCCTGTGGGATGACACTGACCACACTCAGGGCGAGCCTTGCATCTTCAGAGGACTCTCAGACACTCCCAGAGGGGAATCTCCTAACTGATCATCACAGGGAACAACTCCCACACCTCTACAAGTCGCCAAGGAAAGACATCTTCTTTTTCCTTCGCATGTCACACTATGACTTCAGTGTTGTATGAATCTCTGAAGAGACTTTGACCTTGGACTTTTAAACAAGTTGGAGACTGCTATAGACTATGGGGACCTTGAAGTTGGACTAAATGTATTTTTGCATTATGGTATGGCTACAAGCCTATAGGGGACAGAGAGTGGAAGGGAATGCTTTGAATAAAAATGCCCCCCCATAGGTCCATAGGGAATGACACTATTAAAAGGTGTGGTCTTGGAGTGAGTGTAGCCATTTTGGAGTGGGTGTGGCCTTGTTGGAGTGGGTGTGGCCATGTTAGAGGAAATGTAGGGGCAGGCTTTGAGATTTCAGAAGCTCAAGCTAGGCCTGAAGGCTCACTGTCTCTTCCTGCTGCCTGCAGAACCAGATGTAGAACTCTCAGCTCTTTCTCCAGCACCATGTCTGCCTGTGTCATGCCATGCTTCCTGCCATGATGATAATGGACTAAATTTGTGAACTGTAAGTTAACCCCCAGCTAAATGCTTGACTTTATAAGAGTTGCCATGGTCATGGTATCTCTTCACAGCAAAAGAAACCCTAAGACAAGTTCACATTTGGATTCAGACACCCTCTGGCTGCTAATGGTTAGTGTCTGACTTTATTAGTTCTGAAGTCTCAGGAAACTCTGAGCCACAGCTTGGAGACCTACAGAGGGGGTGACAGTATCTATTCTGGAAGGCTGTGAGGATCAGGTGAGTGAGCACAAGTGAGACTATTCACCCTGTGCTCGGTGGATAGTGGAAGCTCAATATTGTGTCATAGTTGCTATCTGTCTATCATCTATCTATCTATCTATCTATCTATCCATCCATCTATCTACCTATCATCTGTCTATCTATCTATCTACTCTCTCTAAGTGTGTGTGGATGTGTGTTTTAGTGTTTCAGTACCCAGATGAGAAACACTCTAGTGTGTAAGAAATGAATACTTCCTTTACACACACACACACAGATCACCAGTGCTGACATCATAATTTTTCCTCACAATAACTATCAAGGATGCAAACAGAGCCTAGAAATCCAAATCTTCACACAGTGTGCCTGCCTCTTTGCCCAGATGTCACCAGCCACCTTACTTGCCTGGCCTAGAAAGAATGTTCAGAGAAATGGAGTGGCAAAGGACACCTCTGTGGCCTCCTGCCAGAATAAAGCATGGATGTGAGTCCACAGAAATAAGAACACTGATTACAGTGCATCTGACTGATTGCAATGCTGTGTGCTCTGGGCTAGTCAAAACATTGTGAGTCCTCTTGTCTGCAAATGACTCATGGCCAGGATTTCTTCCCAGTAGGCCATGCTAATAGGGCCCTGTGAGGTCTGTTAGAGGAAGCAGCAGCAGCAGGTTGAAGTCCTGGGGAGGCCTTTGGTACTCAGGTTTCATTGTTGTTTATTGCAGCTCTGTCATACAGCATCATGGTCCATGACAGTCTGCTTTTGCGGGTTCCAGTGATTGCTGCTTAGGATTGCCTTTGTTCTGTTTCCAGTTTGACTCAGACATTTAGCTGCCCAGAGTTGGCACAAACATCCACAGGGATGAAGAGAAAACACCTCCATTAGATTGCCCTTGCCTCCCGTGCAAACCACAGGAAGTCTCAAGGTCCCGGACCACCCACATTTCTGCCCAGCTGAGCTCGGTGAGGTTACCATGACTCCTTTATATTCAACAGTTCACCGGGGTGATTCACTGAATCCAAAGCTTTATTAGAAGACACACTTCAAGAAGAGCCAAACAGACATGTAAGGCAAGAGGGCACCATGCTCCACATCCTCTCCGAGTGGTCTTGGGGGAGCAAACCCTCTTCTTGGTGCTGAGAAGACAGAGTCTATGCCACTCTGAACAGTTTGTGTTAGAATAGACTTGGGGTTGACACAAGACACTGGTAACACTAGTATTAGTGATATTAGCTGGTAGTTATTAGAATATTGATCAAGTTGCCAGAGCCACAGAGAAGCCGAAAGACTCCTGTCAGCAGTTGTCTGGCCAGGCCTTTCATTCTATTCAGACAGGAATCATGAATAGACCATGAGAGGCTCCCCCACTCTGACCTTGGTAGCTTTGCGACTCTCACTCTCAGCTTATGACACAATGGGCAGCTGTGGTGGACAGATCCAAGCAACAGCAGAAGGTCCCCAGTGTTGGTGTGCTAATGCTGGTGGCCTTGGCTACCATGACCTTCCTTCACTCCTACACTTGCGAGATTCCCAGCCTTGTGCAGGCAGAGAAAGCAAGACTCCTCCAGCTCTCCTCAGTGACTGGGTGTTAGATGTCAGGTGCCTGAGGGCCTTGGCCTGAAGGGTGGTAGCTCTCTGGAACTTTTCTAGTGACCTGGGTTTGCAGTTTTTCTTCTCTGCCTCTTTGTGGCCCTCTATTCTTCTTCTTTATCCCTGGCTTTCCACCCTCTTTTGCCTTCTCTTTACCTTTGCCTCTGCCCTTGGTGTTTCTATGCACCGCCCCTGCCTCCAGAGCATTTCATTTACCTCTGCTTACTACTGAAGCCGTCATGGCTGCCAGCATTTGTCATGGCTGCCACTCCTGCTCCTACTGTTGTGATGATCTTGCTGCTTTTGCCCGCATGGTTGTGGCTCCCAGGATTGCCACTGTTCCCACTGTGCCGCCGCCGCCACCACCACCACCACTGATCCTCTTCTGTCATAATTTCCACTGCCACAGTTTTCAATACTACTTCCTTCTTGATTCCAGACCTTCCCACTCTACCAGCAACAGAGACAGGCAAGAAAAGAGCGCTTAAGAGAAGCTTTCGTATTGGCAATGCCACAACAGCACAAGACAATGTTCCCGGCAGACCGCTTATCTAGCCAGAGAAGGTTTCTTCCCACAATCACAACGGACTTCCATGCTACCACCTCCAGCTGTTTCAAGCACCCCACGGATGCTTTCAGGAGGTGACACGCAACCACAGCTGCCTGCAGCTGTAGTCCAGCTACAGTTCCTGAAGGGCAGCCCCAGCGTGTTCCAGACTTCTCCTGGCATCAATTTCACCTAGTCCAGAGCAGAACATTCCCGTTTGTCTAGCAGAGGAACTGTAACCAGTCGGAAAGAAGCAAAGCCATGGTCAGTGCAGACACAATCCTTCACTTGTATGGAGGTCTTAAAACCCACCAGGGATTTCAACTTCAGCTTTCTCCTTTAGTGCGGGGAGTCGTCTTAAGCAAGGAGAATTGTTTGTTGAGCCGCTACTGAGAACCAACCCTTTGGGTTATTTGCTGAGACAGTATTTTGGGAGGTAAGCCAGGCCATTGCATGGAGGGTAGGCTGAGGGAAACTCAGCCAGGAGACCGCAGAGAAGGTACAAGGATAAAGAGCTGAATGAAGTCATGTGACCTAGAGGAGGGAGCAGATGTAGGAATGGAAGGGGAGAGCTTGAGGAACAAAAAATTCCAGCTGATTTAGCTTTTTGTTTTTTTCTGCTCTGGTTTAAATATGAAGTGTCTCTGACGGGCTTGTGTGTTTGAGCACTCTGTCACCAGCTGATGACACTGTTTAGGAAGACTGTGGAACCTTTGGGGGTAGAGTCTTGATGGAGGGCAAGCTCTGGGGACTCACTTTGTGGGTCTGCACTCCACCTCACAGCTGAGGTGTGTAAATGCCACTCGGGCAGATGAAACACAGGGGCACTAGGCTATATTCCATCCTCAAGCCATTGGGGTGCCTGGTTCTCAGAACTCCGACATCTGATGGGGAGGGTGGAAGGCAGCCTAAGATGGGGGCCCCAGCCAGAGTAAGAAACAGAGCAAGTTGAGACTGAAGCTGTGATTCCCAAACTTCCAGAAACCCAGACTCTACTGGGAACCATAGGAGTTGGGAACAAGGCCATGGGTGGGTGATGAGCTGTGGACAAGGGGAGGAGGAATCCAGCTTAGCTCAGGTTAAGTGTCAGGTATACAGAGGAACCTTCTTCGAGAGACTTAGGTAGCACGGCTTGGTGACAAAGGCTTCCCCCAATGGTGGTTTTTGATGAGAGAGACAGTTCTTGCTTGTCCAAACTGTTTATTCATAGTGGAAAATGGATGCATACAACTTACTCAGGGTGGACTAGAGGTTAAATACCTTTTGCAGGAGGGAATGTCAGGAAGGGAAGCTCATTATTCAAACCCTCAGAGCCCATCTAGATAATGCATTAGCATGGAACATTCTGGGCTGTATGCTACGAACATGACCAGTTGTCATGGTCTTCTTAGTGGGGTGTCATTGTCACATGCTCCAGGACAGGAACTGGTTGAGAAGCAGATCCAAATGCTTAATGTTCTCAATTTTGAGAATTTTCTTGAGTTTCTTAATCCACTTGACCTATCAGTTTTTTGGTCTGGGGACACAGTTCCACATGATGGCCACTCTCTACTTTCTGAGAGTGGACATAATGTGACAAGCCATCTTCCTTATGCTCCCGCCATGCCTTCTGCATACCGCCACATCTTCCTACCACGATAGCCCTCAAAACCATAAGTCAAAAGAAATCCTTTCTCTCTTCAGCTGCTTCTGTCAGAGTATTTAATTGCATCAGTCAGGTTTAAAACCAGACAGAATACATCACCATGATTCCCCCAAAGATGAACCTCTCAAACCATAAGCCAAAATGAATTCGTTCATTAAATTGCTTTGGTTAGTTTTTCTGCTATAATGATGAGAAGAAGAGCTAACACCATGGAAGGAGATTCTCCAAAGCTCACAGAGTCTGGGGATTCACTCATCATCATAAAAACACACCACACAGGTTAAAGTGAGGATATATCCAAAATACTCACCATTAGGGAATGTCAACACATTTCAACACTCGTCCCCACAAAGGTTAAAACACATTCACAGTGGTTTCTCACAACTCTTCCCAGATTACAGAGAATGCTCTGGTTTTATTCAGGAGGACAAAGTATCCATCAGGCTCTGTCAAAGTTGTTCAGGAAAGAAACAGATAATCTCACAGTTTGCTCTGAAGGAATAGCAGGGGTTGCTCCCAGGGGACCTGGTCATCCTGTGTGAAATTTCTATGTGGTAGTTATCCTCTGCAGCTAGGATACTGGACTTACAACATTGCATAAAACTTTTTGTTTTGTTTTGTTTTGTTTTAGAAATCGTTTTTGGGTTTTACGGGTTGTAGAGCATGAATCAATACTGTATATTGAACAATTCCCTTGTCATCATGAGTAACAGTGATCCAAGGGTTTTAAGTTCTTGCATTTTGAAACTCTCAGAAGTCCCCTAGCATGACCCACCTCTTTGCAGGAGATGGACAAGCCAGGCTGCCATGCTGATTTGACAAGCAGCATTGTGATGTGAGCATTGAGCAGTGTCACAATGTGCCCATCTGAGAGCTGTGGGAATCTGGGCCATTTGAGAACTGGCAGCAACACAGTCTTGATCATGAAACTTTCCCAGGTAAAAAATTAATTACCATGAAATGGGGGTGATTCCATCCATCTCAAGATGGACTTTGAGATGTCCAGTATCTGTTTTAGCTGTCCATCAGGTGGCTAAAGCTCTCAGGACTAAGTATGGGTCCATTAAGAACTATTTGTCTCCTGCTTGTAGACCTGCTGCCCTACTTACTTTTCTGTGTGTCTGAGCTGAGCATCACAGTAGCCGATGCCACTTGGCAGGGGCTCTTTCCCATCTTAGCAAACAGGAAACAAGGAAAGAGGTAATGCCAGAAGCATTTAGCGTAAGATCTAGCAACAGCCTCCAATGACTGACTTCTTCCATGAAGGCCCCAACCCCTAGCTCTCATCACCTCTTGAAAATGCCTTCATATTATAAATCCACCAAGGGGTTAACACATTGATTAGGTCACAGAGCTTATGGTCAAATTATCTCTAGAAATGATATGCTGATATACTCACAGGAGTGTTTCACAAAACTTCTAGGCCTCTCTTAATCTATCCAAGGTGACAGTCACAATTAACCATTGTTGATCCACTACTTGTCAACCTGGCATTCAAACATATCACTTTAAACCCTAAATTTCCCTCCAGGGGCCTTTCCAAGAGGGACACAACCACATCACACAGCATTCAGTGCATACATAAAAGTCCACCAAAGTAGTAATATTCCCAACACTATTCACAAGCCCAAGCTCAAAATGACTGACTTAAGCTCAGCTGATCAAGTGCTTTCTCAGCACACAGGAAACCCAGGGCTTGGTCCCCGGCACAAAAATTAGTGTGGTGGCTCTTGCCTGCAATCTCAGCACCTGAGAGTTACCCATAGAAGGGTTAGCAGTCCAAGGTCCTCCTCAGCTCAGTTCAAGGGCAGCCTGGGATACACAAAACCCTGTCTCAAAACTAAAGAGAAAACACTCTTTAAGGCCAGCACTTGGGAGGCAGAGGCAGGCAAATCTCTGCAAGTTCATGGCCAGCCTGGTCTACACCAAGGAAACCCATCTCAAGAGAGAGAGAGAGAGGGAAAGGGGAGAGGGGAGGAGAGGGGAGAGGAGAAGGAAGGAGGAAAGAAGGAGAAAGGAAGGACAAAGGAAGGAAGGAAGGAAGGAAGGAAGGAAGGAAGGAAGGAGAAAGAAAAGGAAGAAAAGAAAATTCCTCTATCTAATTATTGAGACCAACAACTTTAAACTCGACCCATTCAAAGTCTCAGGACTTGAGACATAGACACAATGTCACCAGACCCTACCAGAAATAGAAAACAAACAGCCTCTTGTCCATTCCCCAAAAAAATCCTCCTCCTCAATAGAACCTCAGAATAGCTTTTGTCTTGTGTTTTTATCTTTAAAGACTAAACTGAAGGCAAGCACTCTACCATTGATCTATCTCCCCAGCCCTCCTTTTACTTTGTATTGTGAGACATGGTCTCTCTAAGATGTCTTGAATCCTCTCTGAAGCCCATTGTCCCAGCTAGTTTTAGGTCAACTTGATACAAGCTATAGTCATCTTAAAGGAGGGAACCTCAATTGAGAAAATGCTTCCATAAAATCCAGTTATAGGGCATTTTAATCTTATTTAGTGATTGATGGGGGAGGGCCTAGCTTATCGTGGGTAATGCTGTCTCTGGAATAGTGGTCCTGGGTTCTATAAGAACCACTCAGCAACCCAGAAAGCAGCATCCTCACATTGCTTCTGCATCAGCTCCTGCCTCCAGGTTCCTGCCCTGCTTGAATTCCTGTCCTGGCTTTTTCTTCAATGATGGACTACAGTGTTGATGTGTAAGCCAAATAAACCTTTGTCTCCCCAGTTTGCTTTTTGGTCATGCAACATGTTTCAATGCATCAATAGAAACCCCAAGTAAGATGAGCTGGTACCAGAATTATGGATGTTTCTGTCACTGACCTGACCATGTTGTTTGAGGGAGGACTGTGGAAGGACTTTGTAACTTTGGGCAAGAAGAGCCATTGAGTGTTGCGAGCTCAGTGAGATGTTCTGTGGGAGCTTGGAAGATAAGAATATTGAGAACAGTGCAGAAGATGGAGGCCTGGCTTGTGATGCTCCAGAGGGAAGCAAAGACTATGCCAGGACATTTGTGTGAAGAATCTGTGTTGTCTGGTCAGCTTTGGCTGAAGAATCAACTGTGATTACGAAAGATCATCATTACTGAGGTGAAATCTTCTGGGAAGTATTTTTCAGGGTCAGCACACAGAAGCTGAGAGATGAACAATGTTGTACCTTGCACTGGCAGCCAAACTTCATAGTATAAAAATCACCCAAGAGCGGACCGGTTTTGAAGGCATGAAGGCTTCCTAGAAAGCAGCTAAGGCTTAACACTGTGAGAGGTCCAGAAGGAACCTTAGTGAGGGTGCAGCTTTAGTAGTAGTTGAAACCCAAGGATTAAAGAGACCATGCAGAGACACTGAGGCTTTGTACCATAAAGAAAGCCAGGACAGGCTCCTGTTGGAAGTGCAGCCCAGTTGCAGCAGAAGGCCCCAGCATTCTGGAGATGCCAGTACCATGGGATGACCACCAAGACATTAGCACTGTGGAGTGGGGTCAGCCTGAGCCTAGAAGACAAGCCATGTGTGAAGGAGTGACCCAAACCCTCTGGTGGAGCACAGATGATGTTGAGTGAATCCCAGATAATTGCACAGTGAGTTATCCACGCTCCTGAAGTTTGGCTTTGTTTTATTCAGATTTTGACCATGCCCTGGTCCTTCCCTCTTGAAGTAAAGAAATATTTAATTTATTTTTGATTTTACAGGACCCCACATTTGAGAGGGGAATTTGAGAGGCTAAATTTTGAAAAAAGATTTTAGGTTAAAAGAGACTTTAGATTTTTAAAAAGACTGGATTTCTTAAAGTGTTTGAATTTGTAAAGACTTTTAAAGTTCGTAAAATGTTCTATAAAGGGATATTGGTGTTCACGTGTGATCTCTAGGATGAACAAAAAAGGAAAAGTTGTAGCCTTACAGTGTTTTGCTTGTGTGTCAAGTTGACAAGGGGTCAGTTGTCCAGCTAGTTTTATGTCAACTTCACACAAGCCACAGTCATCTGAGAGGAGGGAAACTTAATTAAGAAAATGTTTCCATAAGATCCAGCTATAGGGTATTTTCTTAATTAGTGATTGAATGGCCCAGCCCATTGTGGGTGGTGCCATTCCTGGGCTGTGGTTCCATAAGAAAGCAGGCTGAGCAAGCCATGGGGAGCAAACCAGAATCTTCCGTGGCTCCTGCGTCAGCTCCTACCTCCAGCTTCCTTCTCTGTTTGAGTTCCTGTCCTGGCTTCCTCTGGTGATGGACGACAAAATTCAGAAGTGTAAGCCGAATAAACCCTCTCTTCCCCAGCTACTTTTGGTCACGGCATTTTACTGCAGCAATAGAAACTCTAAGAAACCCATGTTAGGGTTGGATTCTTGTGATATTACTGTCTCAGCTTCCTGAGTAGTTGGGGTTCCAGACAGAGCTCTCAGGCTGAGAGGAAAGTCTACTTTCCATGGTCTATCGGCCTTCTGGTCTTCTGAGCACCCTGTTGAGATCACCTACAGCATTCCAAGGTCACTCACATCTCCAAACTCTTCTGAATTCCTACCAGGACCCCAGTGCCCAAGGACTGTGTGGACAGGCTCACTCAGCAGCCACCACGCTTCTCTGGACCTCATTTTATTAGTCAGATGTTTTCACCACTGTGACCAACACGCTTGTGAGAACAAAGTAAAGGAATTCTCTCTCTCCCTGTCCCAGGCCAAGCCTCAGTCCGCCATGATGAGGGCATCACAGAGGAAAGCAGTTCATAGCAGCCTTGAGGCAAGAGAAATGGGCCATACAAGAAGAGGTCAGGGCAAGACACAGCTGCCAGGAGCATCGCCCCACTGACCTACTTCCTCCAGCAAGGCCCACATCCATTGAGGGAGAGATCCATTCTTCATGCTGGAGCCCTCATGACCTATCCTTTGTGAAAACACCATCAACAGACACTCTTGGAGACCTGAGTTATTAATCTTCTGCTTCATTAACCTCCTTAATCCAATCATTTGGCAATCAAAATTAGCCACCATACAATCGAATATGCTTATTTGGGGGTTATTCAAAGATTATTTGGATGTATCTTGTGTTAGGAGTTTTGGAATGCAGATGTAGCTCGGTTGGTGGAGTACTTGCCTAGTGGGTGCAAGTTGGGGGTGCTGTTCTCAGTACTGTACAAGTCTGGTGTCCTTGATGCACAACTGTCTGCAATCCCAGCCCTGGAGAGGTGGAGGGGGAAGGAACAGAAGATCACGGTCATCCTGGGCTGTATAATAAGTTCAATGACTACATAAGGCCCTGTGCTCTAGCATCCTGTCTGTTGCTATGGTGAAACACTGATTAAAAACATCAATTTATGTAAGGAAAGGGTTTCTTTGGCTTATCAATCCAGGCCACAGTTCATCATTGAGGGAAACCAATGGGCAGGAACCCAGAGGCTGCAACTATTTAGGGCCACCACTCACTCATTCTTTGGATCACTTGCTTGATTATGTTAGCAAACTGTCTCACCTGCCTAGGGATGGTGCTGCCTACAGTGGGCAGTGCCCTTCCACATCAGTTAATAGTCAAGACTGTCCCCAGAAGGCATGGCCACAGGTCAATCTGACAGAGACCATTACTCAGCCGAGGCTTCTTCTCTCAGATGAATCTAGGCTGTCTGAAGTCAACAAGTCCAACTAGGACACCCTGTCTCAAAAGCAAAACAAAAAACTGTGGAAGAGACACTGAGATGTTTCCAGTCTCCAACATGACAGTCCACAGGCTGCATTCCTGCTGTGCTCAGTGCCATTCCCTTGTCACATGAATCATCTTACTTGGACTCTGGTCTTTTCTTTTTAAGTATTTCTTTTGGAAACAATCTCAACACAGAAAATCACACTACCACCACCAGTCTAATGTTAGCTGTACTTTCTTTTTATTAGAATTAACTTTTAAAATTGTTATTCTGGATACAAATTCATGGTACCTATTTGGGGCTTTGTTTTGTCCTTTTGGCATGTCTTTTTTCCTGTGTGGTACTGGAGTCTTGCATGTGTTGTACCACCGATATACTGTATTACCATAAATAAGCTACATTTACATCTTGTTTTTAAATTATTTTATTCTGTATATGTGCATTTAAGTGCATGTCTGTGTACCACTTAAACAACAGAGGCCCACAGAGGTCAGAGAGAGGGCATCTGACCTTCTGAAACTAGAGTTAAGATTGGTGAGCCATTGTCTTGGTGTTGAGAACCAAACCCAGGACCTCTGCAAGAGCAGCAACTATTCTTACCCTTGGAGCCATCTTTGATCCTCTTCCTTTCTATTGTGAGTAGGGTTGCAGTAAGCTGCCCAGGCTAATCTAGACCTCACTCCACAACTCAGGCCAGCCTCGATCGTATAAACTTCCTAGGCCAGTTTCCCGTGTAGCTGAGATCCCGCTGCTATGCCACACGCGCGACGTGGCTTTCCCCTCACATCTTGTGACTAGAATCCTTCATTGCCAATAGCTCTCTACTAAATCTTGCTCAGAAACAAGGATGGAGGGTTACAAATGAAGCAGCTGGCCTAGAAAAGCTTTTATAGGAGAGGATATTCCTGGCAGGAGTGGCTAAGGAAGGGAAGTTGGGAATGCTAAGGCACCCTGCCTGTCATGCTTTGAATATGCTTGGCCCAGAGAATGGCACAATTAGGAGGTGTGGCCTTATTGGAGTAGGTGTGTCACTGTGGATGTGGGCTTTAAAACCCTCATCCTAGCTGCCTGGAAGCCAGTCTTCCACTAGCAGCCTTCAGACGAAGATGTAGAACTCTCAGCTTCTCCTGCATCATGCCTGCCTGGATGCTGCCTCGTTTTCTCCTTGATGATGATGGACTGAACCTCTGAACCTGTAAGACAGCCCCTATATTATTAATAACCATAAATAAGCTACATTTACATCCTATTTTTAAATTATTTTATTCTTTCTGTGTATGTTTAAATGTCCTTATAAGAGTTGCCTTGGTCATGGTGTCTGTTCACAGCAGTAAAACCCTAACTAAGACACTGCCTGCCCGATGCCCAGCCACTCAGGAAGAACATAGGTACCAACATAATGTGAGGGGCCTGAGATTCCACTGGCCTTGCAAGGTGACAACTGCCTGCCACACTATCTTGGATGCTGTAGAAGGCATGAGAATCCTGAGTCCAAGTGAAAAGAAATGTTCCTATGCAGAGCCACCGCAGCAGCCAAGAAACTGACTGGCCTACTTCTCTTGGTTCCTGAGGCCCCAGAGCAGTGGTTCTGAACCTGTGGGTTACAACTCCTTTGGGTGTCAAACAGCCCTGTCACAGGACTCATCTAAGACCATCAGAAAACAGAGGTATTTACACTATGATTCATAACAGTAGTAAAATTACAGTTATGAAGTAGAAATAAAAACTATTTTACGGTTTGGGGTTCACCACAGCATGAGGGACTGTACTAAATGGTCACATGTGTCAGGAATGGTGAGAACCACTGCTGCAGAGAGATGAAAAGGGAGAACCATAAAGCACGTTAGATTCAGTGGGTGCATTATAAGAGCAGAACCCTTGGGAGTAAAGAGATGGCCCAGCACTTAAGAATCCTGAGCACTCTTACAGGAAACCCAGGTTCCATTTCTAAATCAACCATACAATGGCTCAGAATTATCAGTGACTCCACTTCCTGTGGAATCTAATACCTTCTTCTGGGCTCCACGGACACAGTGGTACATAGACATGCAGACAAAACACCCACCCACACACTAAATAGGTCTGGGGGGGAGGGAGGGAGGGAAGAAGGGGAGAGAGACAGAGACAGACAGACACCAGACACCCTGGAAAAGTTTCCTTGGGCTGGAGAGATGGCTCAGGGATTAAGAGCACTGATTGATCTTCAATGAGTTCAATTCCCAGCAACCATATGGTGGCTCACAACCATCTGTAATGGGAGCCAGTGCCTTCTTCTGCCGTGTCTGAAGAGAAGGCAGTGTACTTACATACATAAAATCAATAAAACTTAAAAAAAAATAACAAAAGTTTTCTGTCTTTTACTCAGTCCAGAAATACTATCGACATTGAACTGGATAGTGAATACGAAACTTCCCCATTAATTCTTTCAAGGCCCTTGGCTTAGTTAGGGTTTCATTGCTGTGAAGAGACACCATGACCACCATGGCAACAGTTAAAAAGGAAAATATTTTTTGGGGACTAGTTTACAGTTTCAGAGGTTTAGTCCACTGTTATCATGGCGGGAAGCATGGCAGCATGCGGGCAGACATGGTGCTGGAGAGGTAGCTGAGAGTTCAACATCTGGATTGGCAGGCAGCAGGAAGTAAGAGTGACACCTGGGCAGGCTTGAGCATCTGAACCCTCAAAGCCCACCCCCAGTAGTAACACACTTCCTCCAGCAAGGCCACACCTGATCATGTCACTGCCTATGAGCCTATGAAGGCCATTTTTGATCAAACCACCGAAGCCATCCACAATGTTCTTAAACATTCAGTCTATAAGACAGGGCAGCTGCCTGGCTCAGCAGACACACAGAAACGCTCTAAAAATCCACAGCAGGCTGTTTTGCAACAATCTTCCATACATAATCTTCCCATTGAGCTCTCAGAACTTGCATGTCTATCTTCTACAAGCAGCAACTACATACTTCTAAGGGAACATCATAGAACCCAGGGGCTAAAGAAAAACTACATAAATACAATGGAGACCACCCTGGGGTAGAGAAGCAAGACTGTATTATCTATAAGAGACTGGTGTTTTTCTCAGAAGACGTTCAGTAAACGAGTTGACAGAGCCTTTAACTCAACTCTTTGTTTTAGTTTTTAAGGACCTGCTTATTTACTTCTTTATACGTGTGTGCATTTGTCTGAGTGTATCTGTGCTGGTGCGTGTGCCTGGGTCATGTGTAGTAGCCAGAAGAAGACGCCAAGTGTCCTCCATCAACACATGTCCTCTATCCCTATAAACCACCATTCCTTCTGAGGCAGCGTCTCTCCCTGAACATAGAGCTCATGTTTTCCTTGGATTTACATAATCCAGGATACCCAGTGGCCTTTGGGTGATGTAAGAATGTCTAATAGCCCTTCTTATTAGTTAATTCTGTGAATTAGTCCACAGACAGCCTGTAAGACACTGTGGAGTTTAACTTGCAGAAAAGTTATGTCTGTTTAAGAAAATCCAGAAACTAGTACTGACATACATAAAATCCACACATAAAAAGCCAGACTATTGCAGGCTCTAGCCAGTTTAGAGGGGATGGAAGAGAAAGGAAAGAGGAGGGAGCAAAAAGGAGGAGAGAGAGGGAAAGAGAAAGAGAGAGGTTTTCCCTAGAGCAATTCAGTTATTCAGCAAATATTGACATGATATCCTTCATTTTTAAGTTCTGACACTGTCTTGGGGTAGACATGACCATCTCATGCCTAGCTTCAGATGTCAATCACAAGAGGTGGGTTCCCAGGCTGATTCTAGCTAACACAGGGTAGACACTGGAAGTTCCCCAGGACCCTGCTCCCGGGTTCCCAGGCTGATTCTAGCTAACACAGGCTAGACACTGGAAGTTCCCCAGGACCCTGCTCCCTGGTTGTTATTTGTTAGAACAGCCCACAGAATTGAAGTGGATTTCTTTCTGGACAACTAGTTTATTACAAGGGGTAATTGACTTAGTAAGTTACTACTCGGACAATTGATCAGCCAAGTGAAGTGACCGATGTTCAAGGCAGGAGCTGGAAGATACTGGGAACAGGAGATTCTATCCTATGAAGCTCCGTGAGGTTCCAGCATGCAGACATTCTCCTGATTATCTCTTTAATGTCTGAATTACATTCAGTGCAGTGAGACAGGCTGCCACACACTCCATACCAAAGCTGAGAGCCACCCTCACCACCATACCCACCTTTCACAACGAACCACTGACTCCTCTAAGCCAAACAAAGCCTTAATGAAACCCCTGGCACCACCGACGGTGGAGGCGAAAGTCTTACCCCGCACACCGTAGGCTTGGCCCCACCTGGACGCCAGTCTGCACAGGTGTGGCTTTCTACAGAAGGCCAGGTGTCCTTGAAAAGAGCTTGTTATGAGTTACAGAAGATGCCTGTCACTTCAGGAACTAAAACAAAACCTATAATATAAAGGATCTCCCATATCCCTCATCACTTACAATGAAGGATTTGGAAATTACAAGGCAAGAAACATAAATGAAAATTAAAATGAGTATTTCTTAGACCATGGTGTAATGTCTGTACCACGTGATACTTGCTTGTCCATCACTGGCTCTCCTAAACAATAATTCTAAGGAGTTTCTCTCCCAGAGCTATACTTTATGATCTCTCATTAAGAAGTTTGCTTCTGTTTTGCATCATGCTTGTGGTTGGAGATGTGAGTTGTCAGCTTCCTGCTCCAGCTGCCTGCCCACTGCTTACTGCCATGATGGATTCTTATCCTTTGGGAACTATAAATTAGGGTATGTTCTTCTGTAAAAAATTTAAATAAATTTTCAAGTTTCAAGTTTCTCATCGGTGTTTTTCATTTAAAGAGTAAGCAGTAAGCACGAGGGCGTGTTTGGGATGAACACTACTGGGAGAGTGCACATGAATGCAATTTCTAAAACTACCGAATGAGCCCAGGTGGCTTAGTGGGCAGAGGTGCTGTCACGCAGGCCTTGCGACCCAAGTCCAGTCCCTGGATCCACAAGGATCCTGAGGAAGTGACGACATAAAGCAACTACATAAAGCTGTCCTCTGATCTCCACATGTGTGCCGTAGCACATGTGCACACCCAAGCATGTGTTTGTGCTTGTGCAGGTGCGCACAAGCACACACACATACACACATAGCATGCAGATACATATGTACATGAGCGCGCGCGCACGCACACACACACACACACACACACACACACACACACACACTGTGTTTTAAAAAGAAAATAAAACTTTTAAAAGAACTCTGAAAAGTTACACCACTAATAGTCCACAGGTTCCAAAACACCTATTTCTTTCTTATAGGATTCACCGGTTATGTCTAACCTTGAAGTCAGACTTGTCTAGGCCCACATCTAGCTCCCTCAGGGTTGTGTGATCTTTGGTTAGCTAGAAGCGTTTAACGGGCTTTGGTTCATTCTCTGTCAATAAGAGACACCAACACTGTCTATTTCATGGGTAGCTATGGTGGTTTTAAATAAGCCAATGCACACGAAGCTTCTATGAGTCTGAAGTATGTATCCCACACATACTAGTTCAAAATTATTTCCAAGAAAAATTTCACAACACAGACTGGCCAAACAATTCTGTCTTGTAAAAGGATTTGATCTAGAAGTGTTTTTCTTAATTTTTATCCCGCGCCCCTGTGTGTATGTAGTGTGCACATGTGTATATGCTTTGTGTGTATGTAGTATATGTGCTGTGTGTCTATGTGTGTGTAGTGTGTGTATGTGTACATGTGGTGTGTGCTCTATATGTATGTAGTATGTACTGTGTGTATATGCTGTATGTGTAGCATGTGCAAGTATGTATGTAGTATATGTAGTGTGTGTGTGTGTGTGTGTGTGGTGTGTGCATGGTGTGTGTGTGTGTATGGTGTGTGTGTATGTGTGTACTCCTTCCACTGTGGGTTTCAGGGATCCAGCTCAGCTTACTAGGCTTGGGCAGCACTTTTACCAGCTGAGCTGTCTCCTGTCCTGAATCCAAAGTTTTAAAGTCTCTTATTTTTAGGTCATTGGGTCCATTACTTTTAGGTCATTTGTCTGGTGCACATTTAGCTGCCATCACCACATGACCTCTCAGGGAACTTCTTATTCTTTCTGCTGTCTTAGTGGTTTTGATGGTAAGTCAGATTTCAGAGTTGTAGCTCAAGGTGGAGTTTTACCATACAGCCGGAATTCGGTAAGTGCTCATGGTTGCAACAACATTAACAACTGAAACTTAAAATAAGATGTTTTCTATTAGTTCAGTTCCTTTTCAGACCCTTTCTCTACCCAGAAAAGGTCTGGGTAGCAGATACATTGAGCAGAGTGAAGATTCTGAGTAAAACCTTACTGGTGGTTTTGACTAAGAACTTAAAAGTTTACTTTCATTATTACCTGACAGAATCAACTGACATTAAAAGCAAGACAAAACAAGAATAGCAGGTTCACCCTAAAAAATAATTTCAGCATTGAAAAAAATCAATGTTATAGCCCTACCTGTATAAAATACTTAATTTTAGTGTAACTTTTAAAGTTAGATTAAGATTTATGAAAGTAAGTAAGTTAATATACAAAATTAGGCTTCATTATGGCACTTTCGTATGTATTTATTATTAAGTATACATTCTTAACTAGCTACAGGATTTTGATTTCAGAGCCTATAGTAGGAGTTATACTGAAAGAATCTGTATAAACTGAAATTGGAAATCACATTAGGATTTCATAGAAGATCCTAACAGACATGAAGATAAAGATACAGTCCCTGCACAGGAGACAGTCCTAGACTTGATGGTGAGGTCGATATGTAAAAATAAATGCTGTGAGAAGACAAAGAAGAAATATATTTTCCAGGAAGTTGCAGGCACCTTACAGAAAGTGATTAATTATGTCTTTGAAGAATAATGACAGTTTAGGGACTCTTTCTCTTAAGTAGTGCAGCAATAAAACAATGCAACAGCATTACCATTTCCACGCTATCTACTGGATACGCCCCTAACCTCACCTTACCCCTAAAGAACGTTCTGAGAAAGAGCTGAAGTTTAAAGATGAAGAAGCTAAAGACCACATAGCTAGTTATACAAAATTTGAGCCCAGGTATGTACAGTTACTTATCCTGGACCTTAGCCTTGTCCAGCCCAGAAATATCCATTCTGCTATCATAGGCTGCAGTTAACTTGTATCTGTGTAAAGTTTAGATATAGAGTTTTAATTTGGCCTGGTCTCTAACTGAAGTCAAATTGCAGCCTGAAGATGGAGACTTCCAGTTTTGTGTGTTTGCCAGACTCCGTGGTCCATATCTGTGAACACCTGAGAGTCAAGAAAAGAGCCCTCATGCCTTCCTGAGGAGACCTTTGGGACCCAGGACTCACACACTGACTGCCTGAGTGCTGATCTGGCCCGTGTTTTTATAGGGAGCTTGCTAAGTGTGTGGTTGTGAGTTAAGGTAACTGAAGTGAAAAGACTAGACTTGGTGTTCGTAAGCTAGCCAAAATGAAGAGATGACCAATGCAGTATGGCGCTGTGGCTTAGACCAGGAACTCTCCATGTTAACATGCATCGTCGACCCCGTGTCCAGTTGCAGAACTGTCCTGTCCACCCTGTTAGGCCATCACAGAGTAGATCTGGATACACTCAGACAGCAGCTCTGGAGAAGTTTTGATGGAGGCAAGCACATCTCATTTCCAAACTTCAATGGTGTATCTATTTTTGCTTTTCAAGGTAGCAAAGAATAATGATTTCAGTAACTGATCTCACGCTTTGAGTGCTTACAAAGTGAAGTGCTTGGTTCCTTTTCTTGGCGCTTTATACATATTACAGAATCCTCCCAGCACCCTGCAGTACTATATCTAGATTACTGATGAGGATGCTTAAGAGGGAGCAGTCCTTCCTTGAGCCTACGGAGGAAGAGCAGAGACATAAGCCTGTTGCACCTTCACCAACAATCTACGGTTTGCTGCATCCGTGGCAGTGGGCTGGACTGCCTTGGCTTACAGTTAGACAATGACAACAGAGAGTGTTGAAGCTTCGTGGGGAGGTGTTTGGAGAACAAGACGCTGTGTGGAGGTTTTCAACTTTAGGAGTTGCTTTTCTGAGATTTGTGCTTGTTTTTATTTGTTTGTTTGTTTGGGTTTTTTGGGTTTTTGTTTGTTTTCTGCTGTTCTGGTGATCCAAACTCAAGGCCTTGAGACACTAGCCCTGAGCTACATTCCCCACTCCAGTTCCTGAGGTAGAACATTTGAATTTAGCACTACCTCTCATTAGAGAATGTTTGCATCTACCTGCTGCCTCACAAGATACTTGGATCGCTCCTGCCCTTTCTCTTAAGACAAACTACTAAAACCCAGTCTCTGCCTTTCCCCCAGAGACACAAGCTTCTGCTTCTTCAGTAGAACACCCCACCCTAGGTTGTTGACTTGTCCTAGGTTAATGAGGTTTGTGCAGTAGTGATTTCCCTAAGGCCCCCAAGGGGTTTAAGGTTGTCTCCTAGAGCCAACAACTGCATTGGGGTAGAGACAGTATAGTATTTTATTCTGTGAACAGGAAGAACAGTCAGGTGCCTGGTGGGGGGATAGGCTCTTCCCCCACAGCCCGCTTTTTATTGTGGCTTGGAAAATGATTACCTTCTATAAACTTACCATGCAGGAGCACACAGACTAGTTAATGGCTGCTGGCTGCCCATTTCTGTCCTCTCTTCTGCCTCTCCCAGACTTCCAGGACAGAGTAATTTTTTATTCATCAAGTGCTCTGAGGACAGCCAGCTGGTTACTGACAAGCACTCTTTTCTTTGAAGACTGCTACCGTTATCTTGTCTGCACTTTTTCCTCTCAATAGGCAAATTTTCTTTTTAGGGAGCTGCCAGCTTTCAAGATGCTAGTTTATGCTTTCAAACTATAATCGGGCATAGGGATCGGCAGAGAAACCCACCGTTCAGATCAATGGGTGGGAGCGAACCCCTCCCCTACACCGTCTAAATAACAGGTGGTTCGAGGCACAGTGTTAACTCTTTTGAGCGCGCGCGCGCGCGCACACACACACACCCACACCGATCCCCACCTCTGCCCACACAAAATCGTAGGCGGAGCTTTCATACAGAATGGCACCTGCTGCTCTGAGCCCAGAAGCCCATCTTGCAGGGTCCAGCAATGGGAGACTCCTGCCAGCCCGACAGCGGGCTTGAGGTGGTTCAGGGTCTTGAGGCTTTGTAAACTGTGGACATCGGAATTTTTTTCGTTCTCCTCTGTGCCCCTTAGTATACCCCCACCACCCCCTCTCCACCCACTTCCTGGACCTTTCACTCTCTGGGGAGGGGTTATCTCCATCCTGACCCCCTGGGAGTTCCCAGGAGGGTTATTTTTAGCAGCGGTCGCTCTGCTTCAACTTAGCCCAGGGAGGAGCTGCGGTGTAAGAGCGGATGACGGGCTCACAGAGGCCACCCGCTTTTTGGCATTGTTAGGGTTGCACACAGGAGGTAGAGGACAGATCTTCCCTACAGTGCCAGCCAGGTGGGTGGCTTCGAGCAGCGCAATCATCCATCCGCGGAGAGGCTCGATTTCCCGGTGCGGAACGCGGTACTCAGCGGCCCGCCCAGGGCAGGCCCGCCCGCCCTAGACGCCTGGTGGTCTCGGCAGAGAAGGAAGGTCCCCAGCAGCGCTGCCTGCGTCACAGCGGGGCTGGCACCTCGGCGGCGGCTCGGCAGCCGGCGGCGACCCTGGGGCTGGGCGCTGGGCGGCGCTGGCTGCCGCGGGCCAGGCGGGGCGGCGCTGGAGGCGTCTCCGCTCGCAGGCAGGGAGGCACCGGGGAGGAGGAACAGGGCTGCGGAGCTGGGGCGTTAGCTGCGTCCCGGCTCAGAGCCCGCGAAGAGGACGAGGATCGAGGCGCCACCGCGGCCGTGGCCGCAGCACTCTGGGCGCGACAAGCCATGAGCAGCGACGCTGCGGTCGCTGGCCGCCGCTGAGCCCAACCAGGACACAGCTCGCCGCGCCCTGGCACCCTCTTCTGCGGATACCCTCGCCCCCATAGGTAAGGGGTGGGGACCCGCGGACGGATGGAGAGGAACGGCCGGCGCCCTGCCACTAGGCTCGGTTCTCTGGGCGCGCCCCAGCCTGGACGCGTCCACCCTGCCTCGTTCGTGTCCCTGCCTCCCCAGGGCTCTGGGACAGGCACAATGTGGTCGCCTGCCCAGCGTGCGGTCCGGGGATCCCGCTAACAACAACCCCACCCAACCCACGCGGGCTTTAGCGTACGCGCCAGGGACACCCCCCCGCCCCCAGCCGGGAGCCCTGTACAGCCTGGCCGCCGCAGGTTCTGGGGACTGGGGGAGGGGCGTACTAGGAGAAAACGCGGTCGCCGCAGGGATGGCCCGGGCAATTCTCCTTCCCTACCTTCAAAACCCGGGAGATGCTGGGGCCTGGTTTTTCTGCTCTTCTCCCCAGCCCCCTCGTCTCCCTGGAAGATGCCCGAAGTTACACTTTTTGAGGAAGGAAGGGAAAATCGAAGGTCTCCATAGGGATCCAGTGAGCACCATTCCGCTCACCTGCAGGTCCAGAGGGGCAGGAGGGGGCTGCTCAGCATCCTAAGACCCTGGAGGCCAGGTGTCTAGGCCAGCAGCTGCGGCCAGGACTTCTGCCTTCATTCCAAACTGAGCCTAGCAAGCTCTTGGTTTTCTCTGGTTCTGAGCATAGAGGTGTTTGGGATGGAGTTAGCCCCCTTGGGAGTCTTAGGGTGTGCTCCGTAGACGCCAAAGCCTTTCTTTTTTTCCCAGCAGCTAATACTTCCCTCCCCCCACACTCGGCTGTGTACCTCAAATTTCAGTTATTTTAAAACCCTTCAAGTTACCTTTCTTTGCAACGGCTCAGCCCACACCTAGTCCCCATGCTTATGTGAATGTTTTATTAAGTGGGTGAGAGCAGAACTTTACAGTTTCCCATTCCTTAAGCATTTTTAAACTCACAACAAATTAGTTAGGAAACATTTTTGGGTTCCCATTAAAGTGAAAAATAAGACTAATTGATCTTTGTGGGAGTGCCCCGGTCTGGCTCAGAGAGCCTTATTACCCGTTAGAGGTGCTGTCTCACTTCTCCAGACTGCAGTAGTGTAAGAAGTGTGGCCTTAGCTAACGGTCACATTTCTGCCGAGTATGCAGTGCTTCACTGAAGCTTGGACAAGGACTTAGAGTGGACCAGCATTAAGATGCCACCTAGGCGACGGGAATACAAGTGATTTTAAACCACTTGGTTCGCACAGTTCTACAACACTGCCAGCACCAAAGCTTTACACACGCTTCTCTTTATTTTCTGATGATTTGTGGAGAGCCACCAAGCCTCGGTGTAATCTGAACTTGATAGACTGTTACTCAGATTTGCACTCCACAATAGATATGTGGACAAAGCTATCAGATTAGATCTGTACATCTCTGGTCTATGATACTTGAATTTCTTATGGCTTAAAACCAACTGGGAGATGGGGGGCAGTCTTTGCAAGTACAGACACTTCCCTCTTTTATATTCTAGGCTGACAGCAGGTAGGGGCTACCACCTCAATATCTGTAAAAGGTGGTAAGCATAATTAACCAATTCCCATAAGCAAAATGGCCTGAATTAATGTTAAAAACTCTGAACTATTGTTTCTCAGATTGATGGGCACTTTGATGAAGTATTGTGAGTTTTTGTTTTTACTGTTTTATTGGTCTAGCCTCAGACCTTGAACTTCTGATCTCCCCAGTGCTGGGATTACAGGAGCACCACTGCCCACTTTATTCTGTACTGGGGATTGAGTCGGAGGCTCTTGGTTCATGCAACAATCTACCAATTGAGTTATGTCATCAAGGAGTGTAATTTTTTTTTTTTAAAGAGGAGGCTTTTTAGTACAGAAAAAGTTGTAAGAACTCTAACAGAAATAAACAACTTGACGCTTAGGTAAAGTTTGTTTTAACAACAATCCAGAGTCAGAAATATTCTAACTCCAAATGCCCAGTTTTTAAACAATTATGTTTGATTGATTGATTGATGATTGAGACAGGATTTCTATGTATAATACTGGCTGTCTTGGAACTCTTTCTGTAAGACCAAGCTTGAACTCAGAAATCTTCCTGCTTCTTCCTCCAGAGTTCTGGGATTAAAGGCATGTGCCACCACTGCTTGTCAGTGATTTTTTAATCTTCTATAGTACTTTATAGTCATTGGCACCATGGTAAGAAAGCCCAAATTTAAAGAGAAATGAGATAAAAGTTGTACTTATTTAGCAAGACTTGTCTTAATGATTTGATGACATTTCTGTTATGTAAACTGGCTGGCCTGGTATCTCTCCCATCCTAAGAGAGATGGTGCCACACCTATTTTATAGAATGGAGCGCAGAGGTTATGGCTTGGCAACTGCCATGCAGCTGGAATATGCTAAGTGGATGCAGTTGGGCACCTTACTGCTTGCCCTTGTTTGTTTTTAGGCACAGTCTCGCTTTGCTACCCAGTCTTGCCTCACAGTCCTGGCAATCCTCCTGCCTCAGCCTCTTGAGTGATAGAAGTACACACGTGAGTTCCCCACATCTGGTTCTCTCTAGTTCTCAATGTCACCCTTTGTCCGCATTATCCAAAGGTGTCCTTCTTTCCCCTCCAACCTATTACATTTTTTTCAACTAACCGTAACACCTGCACAAGAAAACAGAAATTAAGAGCATAAGGTAACTCTCCAGAGTCGGCCATGCCCTGGCTGATCTGCAACAGTTTGAATTTTGAGTAAGGACAGTCTATTTCCAAAGCTCATGGTCTTTTGACTGATTGGAACTAAATGAATAATTTGAAAGGACCCAGTGGACCATTCTGTCCTTCGAATCAGCTACTCTTGGCAACAGTATCTCATGGACTACACATTCCCAGGATTTTCTCCCTCGTCCTGGAATGTTGGCTGTGTCTCTAATCTTGATTCATCTGTGGACACATATTTAACCAATGAGGTTGGCATTACTATGCAGGTGTCATGGAGGTGTCTTTGACTCCACTTCTTTTAAATATAAATGGTAACCAGGCATGGTGAGACACACCTGAAATCCCAACACTCAGGAGGCAGAGGCAGGATTGTTACTTGGCATTGTGAGCTTGGCATTGTGAGTTCTAAGGTGATCTAGGCCCTTCTCAAAGGATCTCACATGACTGAACCATGCTGAACCCTGCTTACTTTCCTTGTGTAACAGAGTTTCAGAGCCTACCTCACTGCATGAACTAGATGAAGCTTGGCATGTAGAGACAGCTCCCTTCTAGAGGATGAGCAGTAAGGATTCCATCGGTGTAACCTGTCTAGAGCTGACTGAGATCTCGTCCTTCAGCTCTGGTGTCCTTTACTGGAAGGGCCGAGGATGGCACTGCCATAGACTCAGTCCTTCCCCAGCTACGCTTGGGTTAAATGCTTTTTTTAGCATATCTAACTTTTGAATCACATCCTTTCTTGAAGACTTGAGTTAGAAACACACACTCACCTTTTTTTAGCGTGTTTCTTTGTTCTGCGCCACACAGTTTAAAGAACTTACTGGAGCTGTTTCAGTGGCTTGGAATGTGTGTGCTTTGGCAGACAGACTTTCCTGTGTCTGCCACCGAAGGTCTCTCAACCTTGCTTATCTCTCAAGGCCTGTGACAATGCCTGTATCTCCCCAGCACACACGCCACCCTCAACCGTAGGCAACACTAGGAGCTAAAGGCGCCCTCCCTTCCCGCCCCTCACCTCCCTCTAGTGCTTCTGTTGTTCCAGTTATACTTCAGACAAGCACATTAATGCTTTAACTTTTTCATGTTTAATGTTTTCATGTTCATAGTATATTTCCTGGTAATATGCTACGGAAGGCAGTAAGTTGTTTGAGGTGGTAGACATTTTTTTTATTTTGTTTTTCTTTGCTTAGTTGGGACAGCACCTTGATGGTTCTTATGTGCTAAACGAAAGGCAAGTCATGTATTTGTAAGTGGTCCTCCCACAGCTAAGACAAACACCACAGTACTTGCTTACCATATAGTTAGTGGCACCTTTGTCTTGAGATTTACCTCAAGCATCTCACTTACTGTTTTTGTGTGTGGAGGCGTGTGTCTGTATGCATGTGTGTTCATGTGTGTGGGCTTATGTGTATGAAGCTGCACACCAACATGTGTGTGCATTTCTGTGGAGGCCCGTGCACACCCACATGTTTGTGTGTTCCTGTGGAGGCCCATGGTTCATAGTGGAAGCCTTCCTTGAACAGTCTGCATTTTATTCACTGAAGCAGTCTCTTGCTTGAACCAGGAGCTCCCAGTACAGCTAGCTAGTTTGTTTCTGGGATCCTCTTTCTCTACTTCTGAGCTCTGGAATGACAGGCAGCCTACAGAATCCGCCTGACATCCACATAAGGTCTGAGGATCTGATTCAGGTCTTCTCTTATAGGGCAAACTCACCTACCCAGCGCCTTTCTTCACTCATTTAACTAATCTTAAACCTACTAGAAGGTCACAGTTCTTAAATAAAGCCTGACTTTTCAATGTCAGGTAAGAAAAGTGCACTGTATTAGTAAATTGCTCCTGGGACAACATAATAAACATCATTGGATTAGAAACCTGTTGAGCACATTAGCATCACATAGCCCAGGGGGTTGTTAGCATCAGATAGTCCAGAGGGCTGTTAGTCAAGAGAGATGTCTTTAGTTAGGATACGCTTTCACCACAGAACAAGGTATGCCAACCTCAGGATATTCTTGGAGTTGTAAGCAAGGAAGACTTCCGACCTACATTATGGGTAATAAGACTCAGCGTAGTACACCTGACCACCCAGAAAAAGGGAGGCTTGGATGCAATGCTGTGTGCTGGAGGCCACCTGCCTACTGGTCATTCCTGGACTGTAAACATGGAAGAAGGACTGTGGGATCAAGTGGAGGAAGATGCAGAGAAGCTAACGTGGCCGTGGAAGTGAATGCTCCCCCTCCTCGTCCCTGTAGCTAGTGAGGAATGCAAGAGAAATTTTTTTAGATAGTTTGTTGGGACTCTGTGGAGAGAACCCAAGGTGGAGGGGTGGAGACTGACTAGGCCCTTCTTGTTATCAGAGGTGGAAAATGCTGGACCATTTACTTGGAAGAGCTGCTTCTCATCACAAACTTTACAAGGAAATCGAGGAACAATCTCTGATGTGGGAGTATTGTTTGGCGGTGTGCACACGCAAAGGAGAACATGGGATTAAATTTTACAAGCTTTTACAAGCTACGTGCATCGCATGCCCCTACCAAGACACACACCTCATTCGTTTTTTCCCATGCCAGCTCATGGATTTAAAAGATACTTGTATGATTCTATAACCTGTGATATGTCTTACCAGAGAAGTGTTAGTGGAAAAAATATAGTGAGAGCTCAGAAAAGTTTAGGAAAATTCAGAAATCAGCTGACAGAAAGATTGGTGGGGGTGGGGGGTCGGGGTTGGTGGTTGATACAGAGTTTCTCTGTGTAGCCATGGCTGGCCTTGAACTCAGCCACCATGCTCAGATTCATTTTCACATTTTATAGCTTAAGAAAGTCACTGAAAGTGTTTCAGATGCTGGAAGTGTTTGAGTTAGAGCAATCCAGAATCTCTATGTGTTCCTTAAAGAATCTTTCCAAAGACCCAGGAAAAGAATGCTATTCCCAAACCAGAGAACACAGCAAGGTACAACATAGGGAGAGTTAACCTGGCTAAGCTGAAATAGTCAGAGGCCTTAGATCGCTGAACGTGATAAAGTTTAATACTCCAAGTTTATTTTGTTTCTGTGGACTGTGGCCCTTGGTCAAGTTGTCTCCCCACCCCACCCCCTTCTTTCTACCCAAGCAGTTTTTGCTAGGGCAAGATGACCCCTGTCTTGGTTCTTTATTACATTCAGAAGTCACAGAAGAGCCATTTGAAACTAGAAGGCACACAGAATAGACAGTATATGAATGCTTTTATAAGTGTATGTAATGACTTAATTTAAAAATCCTCTACAATTATATTGTCATTTTTGAGGTTATGAAAAGCATGCTTAGCCAGACATGGTGGCACATGCTTTTAATCCCAGCATTTAGGAGGTGGAGGCAGGAGGACCTCTGTGATTTAGAAGTCACCTGGGTCCATGCAGTGAGCGAACAGCCAAAGCTACACAGAGATCCTGTTTTAACAAACAAAACAAACACAAAACAAAACAAGAAAGAAGCATACTTTCTTCCCTCTGTATGGAGCAGGGTGGGATGTGTATGCCTGTGCATGAGTCTGTGTGGAAGCCAGAGGTCAGCCAGAGGTCATTCACCGTGAGCCTTTGTTTTGAGCTAAGCTGTCTTACTAGGACCTGGTTCTCTGATACAAGGCTGGCTCACCAGCCAGCTCCAGGGATCTGCCTGTTTCTGCCTCTCCAGTGCTACGAATACAAGCTTGTGACACAATGACTGGGTTTTTTTTTTTAAAAAAAACAACAACAACAAAAAAAAACCCTTGGGTGCCAGTTATCTGTGTAATAATTCAGATCATGCTCATGACTGACAGCTGTTTCTCCAGCCCATTGTCTTAAACTGAAATTCATTGGTAAAGAATTAAGATGATTACCTAAACTTGACACTGGCAAGATTAATAACTGCCTAAATTCATCTCCCAAACCCTTCTCTACTGGACATCCTTTTGCTTTCTGATGGGAAGTCCCCCTGAGTTCTCACAGAGTCAACACCCTTCGACGGTTCTTCCCATGCTATGGGTGTTCTGATACCAGCCATTTCTTCTTGAGACTGGCCAGTTGTTTATTGAGGATAAGTTAAAGTTCGTCTGTATCAAGGAATTTACACTTGTTCATAATTACAGCACACTGTTCCTTATTAAAAAGATTTTGGCGTGGAGATATTTGGGGAGGGTGGGGCTTCTGGAGTTGTTCTGGGCTTCCTGGTTTCTTGTACAAGTTCTCAGGGGAACAAAGGCCTGGACTTCTGGTGCATTCTCTGGAGCAGTGAGGAGGCTGTGTTTTCCCGGCAGTTTCCCCGCATCTGGTGGCTGGTGTGCTGTGCCACACACAGTCTCCACAAACAGCACACCCCTCATTTTCCCCTGCTTTATAACTGTAACCTCAAACATCCAAAAACATGTTTGGTGACAAGAAACCATCCAGGATGACCAGTGCCTTGTTTGTTCTTCTGGTCACTCAGTGTCTTTGGGACACGGCTGCTCAGGACTATTGATGGTGTAACTGTTTGTGGTGATACTTCTTACCTCCTAGCTGGGAGCTTGTCCACTTCCTTCTGATGCTTTTGTTTTGTTTACAAACAGGGTCTCTCTGTGTAGCCCTGGCTGATCTGGATTTTACTATGTAGATCAAGCTGGTCTTGAACTCAGAGCTGCTGGGATTAAAGGCATGCACCACCACACCCACTAATACCCTTCTGTTTCAATTCTGGTAATGAAATTTAGTGTCATTAAGAAATTGTCTTTCCTAATAGAGGCAAATATATGTATGGAAATATCTCGGAATGGAATCGAAAGTTAGGAAAAAATCGTTGCACTAACTATAAACTAGCAGCGAGCGTATGAACATGAAGTGAAGATATCAAAGAAAACCCTAGGTGAAAGCCGCCTCCTCAGACAAATATATGGGAGTTTTGTGA
Source organism: Grammomys surdaster (assembly GCF_004785775.1). Taxonomy (NCBI): domain Eukaryota; kingdom Metazoa; phylum Chordata; class Mammalia; order Rodentia; family Muridae; genus Grammomys; species Grammomys surdaster. Next base: position 3,430,801 of record NW_021605170.1, on the reverse strand, counting down.
GCCCCAGAGTACTGTGTGTGCATTTTCGTGTGTTCACTAGCATCTATATTTATTCATGATGACGTATTGCTTTATGACATTTCCTACATGTGTGTAATACATTTAAATAGTGTTCACTTGTCACCCTCTTTTGTCCCCCCTCCCCTCCCCCAGTCCCCTTCCTCTTCCCAAATGCTCTCCATTCTACTTTCTTGTCTTTTTTCCCCTATGTGTCTTAAGCACTTGGTCAAAAATCAATAAGCATTACTAGTAGTCATTTTTAAACATCTTAGAGGTTTATGAAAGTCAGAAACATGTTGAAATATCCCCATGCCTTGGTAAATGGGAAAGATACAGCTTGACACCCAACTTCCGGAACAACGGGCTGGAGATTACTTAGTCAGTTATTTCTGTTTTGGAGCCTTGAAGAATGACTTCACTGGGAAAACATTGTAAAGATAAATTACTCTGCCTCCCTGAACATTAGCAAGGCTAGTACAGTGTGCATATCAGTGATGTTAGGAAACACTGTCCAGATTACACTCGGCTCTCTGGCTAATACCTAGCTACACAGATCATTTCTCCAGCGGCATGATTGGAGGAAGTGGCCGCAATAGCAGTAGTAGTGTGTGTGTGAGTGTGTATGTGTGCGATTTGGACATGTTAGCGATTTCAGCGTTTTATGAAGTCTCTGGACGGCATGTTAGAAAGCATCATCTGCCACTTGTGTGAGACCATGATGACAGAGCCTGGTGCTAACTCAAGGATTTAAGACAAGCTGGGTAGGGTGAACTAAATAACACTGAGGTGAATGAGAATAGTCAAGAGCAAGCAATGAAGTAATTAATCCGAGGAAAGCACATGGTGGTATTGTGAAGAAAATAAGCCATGTAAGTCCACATGGTGTTTACTTGGATGTGTGTGTGTTGTCAGAGCAGGTGAACAGATGAAAGAAACGCAAGACAGAGAAGGGTAGTGTGCCATCAGCATAAAAGCCGTCGGTGCTAACTGGCTAGCAGACCACTGGAAATGCTTGCCTGAAGAATAATTTGAGAAGTACACACACCCCCAACTCTCATGTGTAAAGAGGTTTGGGGAGACCCATCTAAAAGTGTACTCTTAGGGGATAGAAGACTTGGTTTTAAAATGTGGATTCAAAGATTATTACTAAGACAGGGTCTCACTGTGTAGCCCTGACTTGCCTGGAACTCATTATGTAGACCAGAATAGCCTCAAACTTCTGAAGATCCATTTACCTCTGTTCCGAGAGTGCTGAGAGTAAAGGCATTCTCTACCGTTCTCTGTGTTACTTACTAGACCCTTGACTGACAGAGTTAAATGGGTTGCCAGGAGACAGATTTGCAAGAACAATTTAGCTCTCCATTGAGAGCCTTTACATTTTTCTTATGCATTTTTATCAGGAGTCTTAATTTCTTTGCAAAGATTGTGAATAATGCCTTGCAAATAGAGTCTGTCCCAGATCAAGTTTGAAACTTTCCTGATCGGTTTTGTTTCATTTTGAGTTAATTTTTTAAGTTGGAATATGAAGTCACGGGTTACATTATGGCCTGTGTGTATACCTGCCTGTGTGTATGTGTGAGTGTGTGTGCATGTTTGTATGTGTTCGTGTGCGTGCGTGCGTGCGTGCGTGTGTGTGTTCAAGGATAAAGTATAATGAAGCTTATTGCTTCAGACACTCTTTACATATTGTATTACCCAAAGATATTTTATCTATCCAATTTCTGTGTTAAGATGTTTGAACTTCTTACCTGCTCACTCACTTTTTAGATGTCTTTATTTATATTGTACCTTTAGAATTAGGATGGCCAGCATTGATAATACACTTAAAAAAATCAGGAAATATTTTCAAAACATAATCTAAATGAACACTGTTTCCCTATTACCCCTTGATATGGTGTGCCCACCTAGACTCTGTGTTTTGTGTGTCTTAACCCACTTAGCATTCTTTCTTTTAAAAAGGTGTGGCAAGAAGTGCTTATGGAGCATATCTCTGTGGTATCCCTGTTTCTTAAGGGGCCCCTAAAATCTATAGTCTTTCTTTTTAAAATGTGTTTGAATCAAACCTTTTTTTTTGGGGGGGGGGGATCACCATGACTTCTTGGAATTCCCTTTGTAGACCAAGATGGTCTTGAACACACAGCAATGGGTCACTCGATAAAGTGCCTGCTGTGTGTGCATGAGAACCCAAATTCGGATCTTCAGGTCCCATGAAAAGGTCAGCCGAGCAGTGTGCTTCTGGGACCCCAGTACTTGAAGAAGCTGAGCAAGTCAGATCCCTGGCATTCCTTGGCCAGCCAGCCTAGCCAAGTGGATGAGCTCTTGGTTTAGTGAGAGACCCTGTCTCAAATAATAATGTAGAGGGAGACTGAGGAAAATGGTGTTGATCTCTGGCTTCCAAACACATGTGCACCCACATAAACACATGGGCATGCCCAAACAAACACGGCACACACAGTTGGTATTCTGAAGACTATGCAGTAGTGTTCTGGGAGTTTATTGTAGGCCATGTTCCACTTATAAGAGCATAGCCCTAGAACCTTCCCAGTGGGATTGTCATGGTAAAGACATTATCTTCCAAAGGTGACATTTCAGCACAGCATGTCACAAAGTAGCCTTGCTCAGTTACTATTAAGAACCAGAGAATTGTAACAAACTTGATGTTGATACATTACGAGGAGCAGTAAGGAGTCTCGGTGCACACAGCAATGAACTCAGAGCTGATGAGTGGCATAAACTTACACCTTACTTTCCAAGCGGACATAGATCTATAACAGTGGACTTATCTACAAATAAGCTTTTATTTTATTGCTTAGAATAAAGTTCGTGTGAGAATCCTTTACAAAAACTAGTTGTGCTTTTGTGAGTTTACTTTGAAAATGTTCAATTATTTGGCGGACTCTCACCATGCTCTGTTCAGCGTTCATGAGGTGATACTCGCAGCGCTTCCTGTTGTCGTTACTCACAGGATGTTTTCTTCCATGATGTTAGAATGCTGTATGTGTTCCAGAGTTCTAGAGTGTGCTTGTGTTGAGTAGCCATCTGAGGAATGTAGCCCTTCAACTCCTAAAGCTGGGCTTCTGACTTTTTTGGCATTCTTTGGCAATGTACCAATGAAATAGAGATTTGGATTATGATGTAAGCATCCGGCATAGCCAGCTATCATAGATGCTTATGTAGGTTTTTGTTTGATTTTGTTGTTTTGCTTATTAAAGGTATTCCACACTGAAATAACATGCTAAATCAGGAGTTAGAAATCATTCTTTGAAATAGGGGGTGCTTTAGCAAATATCTTTCCAAAAATATGTTAGACAAGTAGGATCTGAGAGAACAGTGGAAAACAAGAAGTGGAGAGCCCATAAGAGAGGGAACTCCCCAGGCTGAGGTCAAAGGAGGGCTTTGTCCTGGAACCTCTGGGTGCTTCCTACCTTTGGAAGAAGCTAAGTCCTAGACCACATGCTGCAGTCCTGCGAACTTGGGAAGGTAGAGGGTCAGGTGGAAGATTTCCAGCGGCTGCACAGTAAAGGGAAAGCCACCAAATCTGTATATGAACTCCTTCCAAATATTTGCCTGGTCTCGGAAGTTCTAAGGACAATGGTGACTGAGCAGATAGCTGGCCTGAGTCCACGCTTGAGCCACTGCCACTGTGCGGCACACCGAGTTCAAAGTTTGAATATGACCACACCGCTGAGCGGCTGCAACAAAAAGCAGTGCTTTCCAGAGGCAGAAAAGAGCAGTAATTATCATCAGGTTATCCAGTGTCAAAATCAGTTATTGGGCATGAAAATGCATGGGGAAATGTAACCCATAAAAAGACAAGGTGTAGTCATAGCATAATGAAAGATACATTTAGTCCAACTTCAAAAGTCCCCATAGTCTATAACAGTCTCAACAATGTTAAAAATCCAGTGTTCAAAGTCTCTTCTGAGATTCATCCAATCACTTAACTGTAATCCCCTATAAGATCAAAAAGCAGACCGCATACTTCCAACAACACAGGATATACAGTACCATTCCAAAACGTCATAGTGAGGAAATACTGGACCAAAGCAAGGCCAAAAATCATCTGGGCAAACTCTAACCTCTGCATCTGCATGTCTAATGTCAAAGCAGTCTTCAGATCTTCTCCAGTTCCTTTCATCATTGTTAAATGAAGCACAATTCTTTCTCCTGAGCTGTTTCCACTCCTGCCAGCAGCTTTCTTCAGCAGGTATCTCATGACTCTGGCATCTCTTCATTCCTGGCACTTCTCACTGGCCAAGCATATTCAAATCACCACAATGAGCATTAACACGCATGTTGATGCTGTGTCAGCAGAGTTAGATGCTAGTATTCAGTTATCCCAGGATTTCAGATCACACCAGGGATGAGGTTTGGCCAGGTCTTTATAGTAGCAGGTATAGATTCTTTCCTGTAGAGCAGACCTCAGATCAAACCTTAAGAATAGTGCTATTACACAGGTAGGCACTTATCACTTGGAAGGTTCATCTTGTAATTCAGAGTTCAAAGCTGGATAAACCACTTACTCACTCCCCCACAGAGGACCTCCTGGGACTATGAAAGTCCCAACAAGGAGCCAGTTACCAGCCTAGGAGGATAAAAGCTTTTGTATTTCAGTCACTGTTGTTTGCAAAGGATTGCTAATAATCTCTACATTTTAGGTGCTAGTTCTGACTATAAAGTGGAGAAGGTGGAGGGGTTGAGACTTGGAGGCCACCCCATTGTACAGTGAGACACCCCAGTTGCACAGCAAGGCCCTGTCTCACAAACCTGAGGCCAGAGGGTGTAGAGCGCTGGTGTCATATGCACCCAGGGTTCCATCTCCAGCACCATAGACAAAGAGGAGGGAGTCTGAAAGGTCACCAGGTGGATGCCTGTGGGTGTCTAGTTCCTCATCCTTAGCAATGTGCACCCAACCCACCAGTCCTCCACTCAGTATGTGTCTGTAAACTGCACTGTTTTCCCTCAGGGTCACATTTTGAGAAAGGGGGAGTTTTCAAATCCTATGCTCCAAATGCATGAAGTACTTGTTGGCAACTATCTAGGAAAGGTGACGTCAGATTTTCAGATTCTCTCTGGAAGGAGGAAACAGCCCATGAAAGGCAAAACCTCTTCTCAGCTGAGGTGCATTTGGACCCCGAGGCTTTCTGTACTGGAATTCGTCAGTCTGGGTCTGCTGGGAGGTACTGGTTAATTTCACTGTCAGCTACACAAATTTCCTTTTACCCATTGTCTTCTCTCCTGGTGAAATCACCTATCCCAGCTTCCCTTGTCTCAGCAAATGTCAATGTAGCTGATGTGTGCAAGGTAGGCACTCTCCTTCAACACAGACTTGTATGGCCGCAGATGGAGCCTTTCCTCCTTGTGCTCCAGGCCAATGGGAAGGTGTCGACCTGTAGTATACCTCAGGAGTCCATTGTCAAAGTACACAGGACACCAAATATAGCCTCTGGCTGACAGGCAGATGTGCAGGTGACCTCTGAGCAGGCATCCCTTACAGCTTTAGCTGTTGACAGATGCAAATCCACACGAAATGCACCAGAAGCAAATCACAGTAGGCAAAACACCAGACTTTTCTGAACGTTGTCAAAGGATAAATTTTCAGAAATTGAAACCTGACTTTTCTATAGAGGCAAACACGCCAAAAGTTTGCTAAGCTCATGAGTGTGAGGGAGCTAGCAGAATGACCAAACTGTTTCTGAGATTCTCAGGGGCCACTTCTTAAAGGAATGCTTAGGATGGAGAGACGCCTCTGCTGTGACGAGCAATGGCTGCTCTTGAGAGGACCCGAGTTTGATTCCCAGCACCTACGTGGTGGCCCCCAACCTCGTAAGTGCAGCTCCAGGGGATCCAACACTCTCATGTCTCCCCTTTGTTGGTAACTTACACATGTGACACACATAAAATATAAACAAATCTTTTTTAAAAATGTTACAGTAACATTGCCCAGTTGTATCTACAACTAGGGAAGGTGCTTCAGGGAAACAAATGCCATTACCTGTTTTTTTCTGGACACAAGTACAGCTGTGGAGTTTAGCCAGAACTAATCAGAAAATCAAAACAAGCTGTACAACCTTAAATCACTGGGTAAGCCAGTTAAATCGCACTTTGGTAGCTCAGAAAAGGAATCTGTACTGTTCATTCTGAATGTCAGTGTTTAGGCAACATAGCCTCATCCATCCTAAGCTTTATTTAAAGGCCTTTAGCTGTCTCTGTAAGATAATAGACCTGTGTTGTTGATCAAAATAAAAGACTGCTAATGAGCATCCTCAGACTTAAAACATGAGAGAGACACTTAAGGCTGGCTCACCGCCTCATTTTAGGCTTACATTACTCATGGGACACAACCCTATTCGAATCTCAGCCTGAGGAGGAGCTCCCGCTCAGCCCAGTTCCCAAGCCTGCCCCCAGTTTAGATGGTAAGTCACCTTAAGCTCCTTAGACAGGAGACTTTTCAAATGGCCTTTACACTTTCACACTACACTGTTCCAACTGCAGTATCTCAGCCTGGGAGCCAATAACGGCAGCTCTGCTCTTCTCAGGTTGAGCCTGCCTGGGACTTACTTCTCAGGGATGAGAACAGGCCATGACAAAGTAGGGCTCATGCTGCCTGGATCCTCAGCCTGCTTTTGTACTATCCACTTCTGACATTTATTTTGCATGTTTAGAAGGCAGTGTATACAAAGAGAGCATATGCCCTGCCAGACCTCGCCATTGTACCATCCATCTCTGCCTTCATAGGGAAAAGTTCCCATTCCCTGAAGGTAAGAAGGTAAATGGACAATTTATTTTTCAAAAAGTTGTAACTAACTTGCTATAGAGACAGAGAGCTCTTTTAGAATTAAAAGATTGGCTTGCTCATCTATCTATGTATCCATCCATTCATCCATCCTTCCATCCATCCTTCCTTCCTTCCATCCATCCATCCATCCTTCCATCCATCCTTCCTTCCATCCATCCTTCCTTCCATCCATCCTTCCTTCCATCCATCTATTGCTTTGGAGAACTGAACCGCTGACTGAGCTTCATCTCAACTCCAAAGACATGCTTTGGGTAAGAATATTTTATAGCAAAGACCATGGCAAGAGATCATTAGATTTGACATTGAAATAAAAGGAAAGATCACTAACTCGGTTGTCGGCTGGTCAGCTCTGGGTGGTGATTGCTTGACTAGAGTATGTCTTTTGTCGCAGATGCTCATAAGCATCAAATACTAAGCATTTTTTCCCCAGAAAATATTGATTTCTTCTGGGAGGAGGTTTAAGTAGCATCATGCACATAGGTTTTGGGAGTTTTTCTATGTTAGGCAATGTAGTATTATATTTAATAATAATAATAATAATAATAATAATAATAATAATAAAAGTCTTGACACAGAGTTTTATTCTGTAGCTTGATCATATTGACCTTGAACTTACACTGAACTTTGGATTAAACTTCTCCATTGCTGAGGTAAAACTGACCAAAACCAACTTAGGGAGGAAAGGACTTAATGACAACTTGCAATCACTGAGGGAAGCCAGGGCAGGAGTTCAGGCAGGAACCTTGAGTCAGAATCCGAGAGGCATGCTCAATGCTGACTTGCTTCCCCTGCCTTGGTCAGCTACTCTTATAGAACCCAGGACCACCTCCCCAGGGCTGGCACCATCCACAGTGGTTGTGGCCCTCCCCCATCTTGTTAATCAAGAAAATGCCCCACAGGCATGCCCACAGTCCAGTCTGAGGAAGACAGTTCCTCAATTGAGGCACATTTCCCCCCAGGAAACTTTAGTTTGTGTCAAGTTGACAAAAACCAAGACAGCTTTGCTGCCTCTGCCTCTCAGGTGCTGGGATCCAAGGCGTATGAAACTACATCTAGTTTGCGCAGTGCTGGGGATTGAACCTGGAACCTAGTGCATGCTACACATTTACACTCCCAACTGAAGCTGCACCCCTGGCCCTGATCTCCTCTCCGCTTCTGTTTCCCCAACATTTAATTTTTCTATGTACTTGTTACTATGACAACTGTGGTTTTGTTCTAGTCATGCCCAAATGCTTCATATTTCATTTATTGTAATTGTAACAAAATATCAGAGTCTGGGAAACTTACAATGAACAAAAGTTTCTTGGTTCACAGTGTGAATCAGGAAGCCCAATATCAAGGGACCAGTGTCTGGAGGTTTTCCCACTACCTGCATGTCTTAGTTAGGGTTTTACAGCTGTGAACAGACACCATGACCAAGGCAAGTCTTTAAAGGACAACATTTAATTGGACTGGCTCACAGGTTCAGAGAGTCAGTCCATTATCATCAAGGCAGGAACATGGCAGCATCCATACAGGCATGGTGCAGGCAGAGCTGAGAGTTCTACATCTTCATCTGAAGACTGCTAGCAGAATACTGCCTTCCAGGCAGCTTGGATGAGGGTCTTAAAGTCCACACCCACAGTGACTTATTGACTCTAATAAGGCCACACCTACTCCAACAAGAACACACCTATCCCAACGGGGCCACACCCTCTAATAGTGCCACTCCCTGGGCCAAGCATATACAAACCACTACAATGCATATGTCACAACACCCTCTCTCTTGTATGACCTCCAGTTTGACATCATTGCTGGGGGGAGGGTACAACTACTCGCATCTCATTACCTTCCGAAATTGTACCTGAGTCATCTTTATCTTGACACAGCTCAAAAGTGTGAGTGAGATAAGAGAAATCGAGAACACTGATGAGGTATTTTCATATGTGGCTGTTTATCGCTGCAATGGATTTGGACCTTGGGCTTCTTGTCAAGTATTCTTCAAGTAACACCCTCATGCTTCCGTCCAGTGATGCCCCCCTAGTTACAGAAAAGAGTCTCTACATACTTCAGAAATCTGAGAGCAGAGCTAAAAGCATTCAGCTTAAAGGACCAAATTTCATATACTATCTTATATTTTAACTCCTAAAAGCACTTAAACACAGTCGGATGGCTCAGTGGGTAAAGGTGCTTGCTACCACACTGCATGACTTAAGTTTAATCCTTAGAATCCACATGGTAGAAGGAGAAAAATGGGTATTTGAAAATCGTCCTCTGACCACCACTTGTACACTGACATGTGTATACCCTACCCCACGTCAACAAAACAAATGTAGTAAAAGCATGTGAGCTTACAACTGAGTCTACATCCTTGATGTTTTCAATGGAATATTTCTTTTAAAGCCAAAAGTCATTAGGAAAAACTGACCATGAAAATCGGCCCTTCACCCTCCCTTCGCCCTTGGCACCAACCACAACCACCACTTACACACACATAGTTGTGGTGTAAACACCAAGGTCATTGGTTTTCGTCTCTTATAATACTCTAGACATGGTATAGGACATTCAGGGCTTGCCTTGCTTGTGCCTTGATATTCTACCATGGCTAACATGTATCCATAGCTTGTCAAATTAAGATAGTTTTACAAGGTCTACAATCTCATGTAAGAAACAGGGAGGAGAGTTTGCAGAAGGTGAGTTCCTTCATTTTAAGTGGTTGACCAAGTCACCTCCATTAACATTGTATTAGCTAACATTGAGTCACATGCCTCTACCCACCTGCAGGGCACTGGAACATCAGCATCCCTGAGACAGAGGAAGGGGAGCCAGACACCAGAACTGATCACTGTAGTAAGGATAGTGGCATTGATCATTCCTGGGGACCACTGGATTTAGCTCCCAGAAATCTGTCTTCAGGGGACATATCAACCCTGTAAACCATAGCTGAATCCCTTAGGCTCAATTTGGTGACACCTGGTAGTCCCCCATAGGTGCAGCTGTGTTCTCAGAATGATTTAAATGTCACACTAGCGAGTCTAACTGCCCATAACATATGGAGTGTTGATTGGCCCTTGCTGCTGTTGTCTGTCTGACAGTTTCAGATATGTATGCAATGTGTTAGGACTATACTCACCCCACTACCCACTGCTAGCCTCCTTTGGTTGCCTGTAAACACCTTTTTCTTAACTATCCCCTGCTGGCCTCACTGCTAGAGAAAATTATACTCCCACCTCCAGCAACCATTCTTCAGTCATTAGCTTCTTGGAAAGGGATGGAGCATGTACACCTCCTCCATCCATGACGGGTTAAAAGGCATGGTCTTGTGCAGGTGTTCTTAACTGCTGCTGCTGCTGTGAGGGTGGGGGTGGGGGTGTATGTCTGTGTCTGAGTGGTGTGTGTGTGTCTGTGTGGTGTGTGTTCGTGTGTGTCCTGTGTGTGCACGCATAAGACGTGTGCTTGCAGTGGCAGTGTGATATCAGGATGACAGTATTTCATGACACTGCCGCATCCTCCTGCTTTTACATTCTTCTGTCCCATCCTCTGTCATAGTTCTTGGGCCTTGAGGGACAATGATGCGGATTTAGGACTTACATCATTTAGGATATAGGATGTAGCGTTCATCAATCACATATTCTCAGCACTTTGGCCAGACAAGAGTTGGCATTAACTGCCACACTGTAAAACGGAGCAAGAGAGCAGCACACGTCTGGGTACCACATAAGTAGTTGGGAGGCAGTCTAGCAGTGTGGTGTCCCTCTGGGGAAACAGTGGTAATGTGTTCTACACTCATGGACCCTTGTTCCTTAGGAATTCCTCAGTTGCTATCATTGTTGGTTTGGGCTATGGAAACTTCTTAAAGATTTTGGGTCATTTTCCAGGCATATCCAGTGCTGAGTAGGCACCAAGACACAGAGCCTGGAGAATGCAGATTGCTCGTCTGGGGCCTCTGGGGTGAACCAGACCATTTCTCATGGGGTTTTGACTGGTACATATCGATTAGAGAAGGATAATTTGAAGACACTTGACTCATTTTGAGACATGGGAGACTTTACGCAATGCAAATGTTTTAAAGACATCACAGTTTGAGAGTTCTTACAGACACTTTCCGTGAACAGCAGGTAAAGGTGCACGTACAGTATACCAGAAGATCCCAAGAGACAAGCTGAGCTTTTCTATTTAGCTTTTTAAAATAATCATAATTGTTACATTTGTTGCCAGTACTTTCTCCTAATTGTGCATAATTTAAAGAGGTTAAAAGCCGTCCTGTAGAGTCCTATTGCAAGTCTAGATCTTCCTGGCAATAAAGCTTACACTACAACTGCTATACCGAACAGAACATGCTGTGCAAAATGGAGTCAAGATGACTTATATTTATTTTTATTTTTTAGATTAATGTGGCTGCTTATGACTAAGAATTCTGGGACCACAGATGTTCAGAGAAATAACATATACATATAAGGTAATAACAGGAGTATTTTTAATTAATTTCATGTTAACATAATTATTCTAAGTGAAGGACTTTTATCCAGTCTTCACGTTCAAAGCAACTGTATTCAGCTCATAAAGAGCAGAATTTGCCCAAATCATCTTTGAGTTTTGGACTAAATGCTACTGATATAATTAATGTTGGAACTGTAAGCATGTCATATCTTTATTATAGTGTGTCTAACTGTGATAGTGACTTCAGTAAGCAAGGGCCACTGTCGTTGGGAAGTTACTTACTATGATCATAGTTTGCTTCTGCAAAATTTGAGAATGAACTACTTTTTAATACAGAGGGAAAAAATTAGATCCAAATGGAACAATGCATAATGACCTATATTATATAAGAACATCTGTAAGTTAGTATTAGCTCCTTGGTTCGGTTTAGGTTTGGGTTTGGGTTTTGTTTTGTTTGTTTTGTTTTGCAGAGTCCTATGTATCCCAGGCTGGCTGAGAACACTGTAGGATGACCTTGAACTTCTGGTCTTCCTGCCTCTGTCTTCCTAGCACTGGGATTATAGGTTTGGGGAACCACACCCAGTTTAGGCAGTGCTGGGATGGACCCTAGGGCTTCATGAATGCTAGGTAAGTGCTCTACCAACTGAGATTCACCCTAAAGAATATTTTAGAAGTCAAAGTAAAAGTGTTTTGGGGGGAGGCAATAAGGTGTGTCACTGGTACCAGGAGCAGGTATGTTCTTAAAAGCCCCTCGGGAATGGGGTGTCTTTACATTCCCTCAACTACATTTTTTTATTGAAACATATAGTGCTCCCCAGAAGCCCCCACTGGCCACATCCAGATGGGAGCATAATCAATGCCTTGTAGGAGGAGAGCAGCAAGCCTGAGAACGGAGGCCTTCCTTGACAGCCTTGGTCCCTCAGCTGGTTGGTTTAGCCAGCATCTCTGGTACGGGACTCATCTGAGTCTCGAGATTCATTTGCTAGGAGGCTTCAGGTTTCCGTCAGCCCTCTTCCTGTTGACATTCACTGAATGAGAGCCATTTTCAAGACTTTATCTGTGGTGTTAAGTACGGCATCTGAGGACAGTTGAAGACTCTGATAAATTAATTAACCTATTTGGGTGTGTTTGCTTGGAAACCTGGAAAGAAGCCTGTTTTGAGATACATTTTGTTTTTAGAATGTAATCCGAAAGGACGAGAGAACTCTTCACCTCATGAATGTGTTCAGATAGTCTTTCTGCTTATCTCAACATTTCTCTCACTTTGGTATTTTACTTAGAAGTGGCGAGGGAGGCAGGATGATCACAATTTAAAAATATACATCCATGCCCTTAGTCTAAGAAAGACTCTTCTAAGTGCTGTCTCTGCTTTATATGGGCAAGACTGAGCAAGTCCTCCTTTTTCTCCTTAAAATGAAGCAATAGATTTAAAAAGTGAACCTGTGTGTTGTTATTTCTTGTACTAAGTGATAACACATATTTAATATAAATGTGTTATGAGCTGTCTGCTGACCAGAGAACAGACTCATCCAAGTCCTGAGTGAAACAGAGGCCACTTTTAAGTCTTGTGATATTATTGAGGACCAAAGGCTAGACAGCTAAAAGACTGAAGCCCAGAGCTAGAAACCAGGGAGACAACAAAGAAAACATGTCTGATGTTGTTGGCTCATAGGAAATGAGAGGTAGTGAGAGCACCCAGCTTTTAAATAGTCCTGCAGAGGACAATGTCCAGGATGCTGATAGAGGACAGTGAGGGTCAGTAGGATCCAAACATGCCCTGTGCTTATATAAATTGTCACAGTGAGCTCATTTGGTACAAATACTATATATGTTCACATGAAGTTTGGCTGAATTAACATAGGAGAAGAGCGAGCAGCCTCCTTGCTGATGAATTCCACCAAGAAAGACCAGGAAGAAGTACAGTATAGAATGTCACTTTTGTAGCACTGTAAACTGGCTCCCCAGGTGACATTCAGGGCCCTGGACTTCCCCTGTAAAACCCCAAAATGAAGAGATAACCGAAATCTCAACTTCTCCCATACACGTAGGCTTGTAGGACCTTGAATCTTGGGCTATCGAGGAGTTAAATAGTGCAGCTCACATGAGGTGTCTGTGCCTTCTTGGTACACTGTAAGCCTTAGTTTGTATTCTAGGGTTCTTTATACATAGCGGGGGACCTTGGTTAAATAAGATCAACATTATTATCTTCCATTCATCAAACAAACACAGACCCCATCATAACGTTTCTGCTCACAGCATTAGCCATGTTCAGAAACCATCTTGTGGAGCTAAACCATAGACATGTACAGTTCCATGTCGTATAAACCGTTACTGCCCAGGCACCTAGGTCAGGGGCTGGGAGTGCCCAGAGAAGACTCTTAGGCTCTGCCCTTACAGTGTGCAGAGTGGGAGGAGAGATAGATGAGACCGTACATAAATAGCTCAAGCAGTGAAGGCGTGTCCACAGCAGTTAGGAAGTGTTGATCTTGGACTGTATATGGAGACACTCGGCCACAGGCTCTCAAAATCAGGTTCAGTAGCTATGGCCTGAGTACCCTTTATATTATTCAAGCAGGGTGCTTTTCTCCAAAGCTGACTTCATGGGGCAACTGACAGTCTTGCTGTAGTGTAAAGGAAAATGTAAGCTAAGGATGTGATATTAAAATATGGACCTGGCCAGGTATGGTGGCATTTGCCTTTAACCCCAGCACTTGGGAGGGCAAGTTAAGGAATCTTTATGAGTTCAAAGCCAACCTGATCTACATAGCAAACTCCAGGCCAGCCAGAGCTACACTGATACCCTGTGTCAAAAAGTAAATGAATAAATACAGCACTGAGGGTGTAGCTCAGTGGTACAGCATGTGTGTAGCATGTTCAAGGACCTCTTCAATCTTTAGCTGTAATCGACCATGGTGTGCTGAAACCATTCTATGTAAGCAGAGTCTACATTTGTTAGAGCTGTACATTGCTCCAGTTTTTCTGTAAGACCTTCAGATGTGTTACTTTACTTTTATTTAAGATGTTTCTACAAAATAAGTCCAAACCCAGGGTCCTATTCCTGTGTTTGCTTGATAAACAGAAGCTAAAAGTATTGGTCTTGCTTTACCAAAGCTCCCTTTATAAAGGAAAACCCTGGAGCACAAACTAAAATAAAATACCTTATGGCTGTGTCCTAGTCTAACTCACTGAGGAATGAGTGGCTCCACTGGGCAGTCCCTGGTGCATACTTACATGGATGTATTCAAACATGAAGCACTGTCTGTGTTTCTGAAACAGCTCCCAAAGGGTCCCCAGGACTCCTAGCAGGGCCCCAGGAACCTCTCTACACAGTATCCATTTTTCATGTTGTCATGGAATGACAACCCAGAGGCTTGTTCTAGACCCCCTTGAGGGTTTTGTTTTATTTTTGTCTTGAGAAAGTGTCTCACGATGTAGCCCTGGCTTACTGGTCCTCATACTCACAAGGCATATTGTACTGAGTATTGGAATGTACACAGGTGCACCCTCAGCCTCCTGAGTGCTGGGATTAAAGGCCTGGAGTGCCACAGCTGGTTCATTTTCTCAATGCCTGCCATTCTAACTGGGATACGACAGAATCCCACTGCAGCATTAAAGTGCATTGCTCTGCTTCCCTGTGGAACGGAACATCATGGTTCTTATCTGTGCTCCATCTCCGGGGAACTGTTCCTTTCATTAGTCCATGTATTGACCTGGTTGTTTGATTTCCTGTTTAGCTTCTTGTGTTCTTTGTACATTCTAGCTACTAATCCTCTGTCAGATGTACAAGAAGATCGTTTTCTCTTCTGTAGACTGCTTCTTCCCTGGATTAGCTGTTTCTTTGGTCTGATGAGGTCCCGTTTGTCAATCCTTGGTCTTGTTTCTCAGCACCTGGAGTCCTGTTGTGAAGTTCTTGCCTGTGCCTCTAACTTAACATACTTTCCCCATGTTTTTCCTCTAACAGTATTTGAATCTTGTTTAGAATCTGTTATACGTTCATTTAACCAGTGTTGGTATCAGGCTCCAAACCCAATGGCATCACATCTAGGCAACCCCCACATCGTTGCCAAGGCAACCACCGTACATTCCCAGAATCTACCTGGCTATCTTCCACCCTTACCTGGGAGAGGCTACATCACTGCCCATGTAAAATAGGCAGAACCCCTTGACCTCTATCTCTTCTTCCTCTTCTTTTTCACCCCCCCCCTTTGCCCTATCTCCTGAATAAACCCCACTTGGAACCGTTTGGTCTGGTGTGGTCTGTTCCAAGCCATGCGCAAATGTATATCAACCAGTCCTTCCTAAACTTCTCATTTGACAAACGGAATCCTGGTACCATCCACTGCACTGAAGCATCTTGCATTTGCACACACTGGATTTTGCACACACTGGAGTGTGCACATGCATTACCAGGCCCTTGACTCATCTGTTCGCTGTGCGGATCCCTCTACTTACCTTCACTCCTATGACATTTCTATGTGCACTCTCTGTCTACTTCTTTATTCGTTCTTTATTCAGTTCTTCATTCTTTATTCAGTAAGGAACACAGGCCACAGGCAGATGTTGTCCTAAACAGTTCGGACAAAAATAACTTCCAAATCAAGCAAAAGAAATTCCTTCTTTGGTGGGACTTCAAATGGGTGAAGACAGGAAAGAAAGTACATACGCAGTTAAAGTCTGTAACATATACTACTGGGAATAACTGGTGTGGAAGATGAAAGGAAGTGTGCACCGCAGGGGGTGTGTAGCGTTAAGTCTGCTTTGCAGTGTCACTGTCCAGACAAGAGGTGCTGATGATGTATACCACCATGCAGTGAGAGAGAGGGTCCAAGGTGGTTGAGATCCCAGTCAGATTTAAGAAGCCCTGAAGAAGGTGAAAAATGTACTGTTACCAGGAAGAGAATTCTGAGCAGAGGTGTTGAACTTATGAAGGTCCCGAGTAGGGGATAGATGTGAAATGTTCTAAAGCTGTCTAGAAGGACCAGTGTGGCTACAGCAAATAGAATGCGCAGGACAGAGCTGACTAACTAAAGGCAGTAGTGTAGGGGGATTGTACAGATTTTAGCCTTTTCCCTGAATGAGATGGAGAGCTGTTGGGAGAGTTAGCTCACAGGAGAGGGCCAGTATTTTAAGAGTTTCCTTCTAGCTGCTCAGTGGAGAGCAATCTATGGTAGAAGCATGGAAATCAATTTAGAGGGTCCTGTGGTCATCTAGTTGTGCTGTGATCATGATGTGGATCAAGGTAATGGTAGAGATTGGTCAGAAATAGAAGCTGGAGACATAGACCAGAGGTAGAAGGCATATCTGGAATTTACAAGGCCCTCCTTGATTTATTACCAAAGGTGGAGATGGGGGAGGTGGTAAATAAATGGCTGAAATAGATTGATGGATGGATGGATGGATGGATGGATGGATGGATGGATGGATGGATAGATGGATGGACAGACAGATATTATTTTTCCTCATTCTTCTTTAAAATAAGAGCCCTCTACACTCTAGTGAGGAAGCCAACCATGGCTGCTTACAGCATTAGGTCCCTTTATGTCACTTGAGTAGGGCTCAGGCAGTATCTCCTTGAAAGAGGGTCATCAATGTGAACCTGGTCTTGTGTCACCTACCACGACCCTGAAGTTGTCGCACTCTTTTTCTGCTGTGCCTGTTCATTACTGGCCATGTACCTGTATGGGTTGTGGCCTAAACTGTCACTGAGAAAGAACCAATCCTTAGTGAAGGCCTGCACCTGCACTCTTGGAAGGCCATGAATGAGGTCAACAGTGGGGACAAGGAGTGAACGTGTCACTGCTAGTCACACTGTAAAGGAGCCCATGTTTCAGGAGAGCCCAGTTCTGTTCTCTCTTCTTATCTCAAAACTAACTCCACCTACTCTTTCTGAGAGTCAAGTGAATATTTCTTGTATTCATTTTTCATAAAGATTTATTTCTATTTTATGTGTGAATACCTGCATGTATGTTAGTGTACCACATTGCCTGGTGTCCACAGAGGCAAGAAGAGGGCATCAGAGCCTCTGGAACTGGAGTTACATACAGGTGGTTGTGAGACTGTGTGGGACTGGGAACCAAACTTGGGTCCTCTACAAGTAAAGCAAGTGCTCGCAATGACTGAGCTGTCTCTGCAGCCCTTCTACTGTGTGTTTCTGACAACCACAACCGAGGGGCTTTCCAGTCACGAATACACTGATTTCGACTCATTCATTCACAAGTTGTCTAGTGAGTGCATGTAGGAGCCACTGTTCTGGGCATTCGAAGGGAGGAAGGAGTGAAGGCCAGGCTATGTATGGTTCTTAAGGCATTTACCATGCATAGAGGATGCAGACCAAACACAAGTGAAGAACACAGAGGCACAGCACAGGGAGCAAAGAGAACATCATGAACAGGGTATGACAGTGAAAGGGTTCAGAGTTGTGAGAGTGTAGTTCTGTGCAAGAGTTAGTGTGTGTATGATAGTGTACTACTGTGTAAGACTTTGTGTGTGCGATAATATATATAGTGCTGTGCAAGAGTGTGTGTGTGATAGTGTAGTGCTGTGCAAGAGTGTGTGTGATAGTGTAGTGCTGTGCAAGAGTGTGTGTGTGATAGTGTAGTGCTGTGCAAGAGTGTGTGTGTGATAGTGTAGTGCTGTGCAAGAGTGTGTGTGATAGTGTAGTGCTGTGCAAGAGTGTGTGTGTGATAGTGTAGTGCTGTGCAAGAGTGTGTGTGTGATAGTGTAGTGCTGTGCAAGAGTTAGTATGTGTGTGTGTGTGATAGTGT
>NW_021605170.1:3406000-3412719 GCF_004785775.1 Grammomys surdaster | reverse complement strand
TAATATACTGCTGTGCAAAACTTGTGTGTGTGTGTGTGTATGTGTGAGAGAGAGAGAGAAAGAGAGAGAGAGAGAACTGCTGTACAAGAGTTAGTGGTGTGAGGTGTGTAGGATAGTGTACTGATGTGTAATATTTAGTGTATAGGGTGGTTGCATGGGATAGTGTACTGCTCTCCAAGAGTTAGCGTGTATGGGTGCATGCGCATGCATATATATGGCATATGCACACGTTCTTGTGGTTTGTACATGTGTATGTATAAGTATGCATATGGGAACCAGATACTGATGTTTTCTCTCTTCCATGATTGCTCTTTACTCTTTGAGACAGGTCTCTCGCTGAACATAGAACTCAGTGATTCAGCTCCACTGGCTGGCCAACAAGCCCCATAGAGCCCTTCTATTTTCAACTCCCCACGTATATCATGCCTGGCTCTCACATAGATGCTAAGAGTCGAAACTCAGGTCCAAGAACTTTACCCACTGAGCCATTCCCCAGCCCCTAGTATTAATATTCTCAAAGGGCAATCCAAGAAAACATCTTTAAAAGTGGTGTTCATGAAAAGGAAGGAAGCTCCATATCTGTAGCAAAATGTTCTTTGTTTCAGGAAGTCCTTAGACAGCTTTCCTGTCTGTATGTGCTCTAAGTGGTTTTATCCTGTCTCCTGGTAACACTTCATATGCCCTAAACACTCCTGAGTTTGTTCCTCCAGCTGAGAGTTTCTGACTCTAGTCTGGCAAATCCAGCTGCTTATGAAAGCACCCAGCATGTGTTTCTGTGGTGAAGCCCCTGTGTGCTCTGCAAACACACTTTCCCTACAGTCTAAGGCTTCTGTTCGTCAGCGATGACTCCATTCCTTTCAGTTTTACAGAAATAAGTAAGAATCTTGGATTTCTCTTGACTTCTGTAAACTCTATGACAAACCCATCAGCTAGAGCATGAGTTACATATATTGGGAAATTTTTGGGAAATGTGGAGCACGTAGGTTTAAAAAGGAAAAAAAGTGATGTAAAATAGAACTCTGAGTAATGACAGAGAGGCCTGCATGGAAATATTTGGTAGAATAATGAAAGCCAGAGCTGAGAGTGTGAGCATCCTGGTGATGTGACACCTGCTAAAGGAGCTCTGGTTCAGGAGAGCTCCTCTCTGGGCGTCTGAGAGTCTTTTCACCACAACTTATTGCAGGATGAAGGCTGTGGTCCTTGCTTTAGGAAGATCTTTCTGTACTCATGGAATATTATATATAAAATATACCTCAAAGGTTTCCAGCCCTGGAAATATTTTGAGATGAGTAGGAGAGCCAGAAATATTCATCATATTTTATTTTTAAGTTGGACATTGAAACTGGTCATAGAAAGCCAATCCTTTTTATGAACATATCTGCAATTAAAGAAAATACACGTTTTAAGGAATTAAAACAGTCAGTGTCATAGTTACATAAAGGATTGCCATATAAATTAACCGATTTAGAAATCTATCTTGTGACTCTGGTATTTGTATTTGTTCTGTAATTAAACAGAACCCTTGACTGACAGGAGGGAAAGGAGATCCTGGTGATTTTGGGGGCAAGAGA
Organism: Grammomys surdaster; assembly: GCF_004785775.1. Taxonomy (NCBI): domain Eukaryota; kingdom Metazoa; phylum Chordata; class Mammalia; order Rodentia; family Muridae; genus Grammomys; species Grammomys surdaster. The sequence goes on along the minus strand of NW_021605170.1, from coordinate 3,411,148 downwards.
TGGTTAATGAGTAGCCTAACTTAATTAATTTGAACAAGAACAATGAAGGGGAAGTAAGCAGTCAGTGTCCTGGTATTTCAGTTTGGTGTAAGTTTCCCAGTATTCAATTCTCAGTACAGAAGGTACTTGCTGTTTTGCCATGCTGAGTTCCTGGAATCACACCCAGATACCCTTAAATTAGAAGACTGAAACAGGACGGGGTTGGGGAACTGTGTTCTCCGCCCAAGGGTTTAGCCTCAAACAGAAGAGCATCACCAAGAGTGTAATGTGTTGATAGAAGTGATCCCAGGGCTCTGTAAAACTCCGTGTTTTGTAGCTATGAATAAGTGATGGGTGGATTCCACACTAGTGACTGCATGGAAGAAGCTGGATCCTTTCAGCCTCTTCAAAGCTCTTTTCTTAGACTGAATCTTCCTTTGCCAGAGCCTTGGGCTGTGTGTTCATCTCACAAACACAATTGCCATGAATACAATCCAGAGATAGCTAGCTTCCCAAATGGCTGCCTTTGTCAGTGGGTATCAAGCCTGGATGTCCCATGAAGGAGATGGTGACATGGGATGAGCCCGGATGATGGAATCTGATGGATTGGAGTTGGGGTTCATGCTCTGTCATCCACAGACTTTGTAACCCTGGGGATGCTGTTTAACTTGTACGTAGGTTTCATCTTCTATAAAGCAAGCCAGTGCCCACCTGAGAGACTCACTGCAGAGCAAAAAGATAACACTGTGCTTAATGCCTGGCAGTTGGCAGGCACAAAAACATTATCAGTTGTTAGACCTGAGAGTCTCACTTAGCAAAATGAGAAATCTGATTCAAGGTTTTTGTTTTGTAAAGCATTTTTTTCTTAACGTGATGCCTTTCTTAATAACCTTCTTACAGTACCCACAATAACTTCTCAACAGATGAATGTAACAAGTTTGTTAGTGAACCAACTAGTTCAGTTGGGGGTGCTGACAGGGCTCAGATAAGAGGAACCTACAGAAGCAGGGACAACTCAGCAGTGGCCACACTACTGAAGAAAATGTCTCTCTCCCCCAGAAACAATCATCTGCCTATATCTCCTCAGGGAGAGGCCCTGGCAACCCCCTCGAATGTGTCACTTTTTAATACCTGCCATGGAATTCTTTTTGGCTTTCAAAAAGAAGTGAATCCTTCCTTATGTGATGGCGCCAATAAACCCTGAAAACATGACAAGAAACGAGTCAGTCACACAGTGACAAATACTACATGGCTCCAGTTGCAGGGTGTGTCTACAGCAGTCAGATTCCCTGCGTTAGAGGGCATGCTGGTGGTTTTGAGAAGGAGACAGGACAAGTGAAGTTACTAATCTTGGTGTTTTAGTTATTGCTGTGAGAAGACACCGTGACCAAGGCAACTTACAAAAGGCAGAGTCTATTTGGGGCTTATAGTTTCAGAGGGTGAGTCTGTGGCAGGGAGCAAGGAAGCAGGCAGTAGACAAGGTACTGGAGCCATAATTGAGATCTCACATCCAGATCTATAAACAGGAAGAAGCAGAGAGAGTGTGGGAGTGGCTGAGTCTTTTAAGATCTCAAATCCCACCCCCATTGACACACCTCTTCCTACAAGGCCACACCTCTTAATCCTTCCCAAACAGTCCCACCAATCTGAGGACCCAGTGTGCAAACACAGGAGCCTCTGGGAGCCATTCTCCATCAAACCACCAATGGGTAGAACATTTCAGGTAGCAAGATAAATGCATTCTCAGAACCTGTTGTGGAACTTTGCAGCTGCAGTCAGCAAAATCCCACTGCATAGCTAAACACTGGCTGAGAAGGGAGGTCTTATATGACGTTATCATCCCACAGTGACATTGTTTTCCAGTTGTGAACTCGCTGGCATACTTACCAAAGCTAATTGCCTTCTCTACTGCCAAATACTAAGCCCCTTCCGCTCACTGCACTTAGCGCTTACCATAGCTCACTCTCACACACTTCCTAACAGAGGAAAATAGCGATTCTCTCCCACCTTTTAAGGATGAAGAAGCAAATGGATTAGCTAGTCCATTCACCTGGCTTACGACCCCGGTACTTCCACTTGAGAGTCTTCCTGCTACCTGGTTTGATTCTAGGGTCTTACCTGACTAACCCTGGAGCTGAGAATGTTCTTCTATCATAGAGTAAATTCTCAGCATGCACAAGATCATGGGTTTGTTTGTCATAATATGGTGATGATGATGAAACAATAATGATAGCAATACCGTGGAACCATTAGCAGTGTGATCATCAGTGAGGCCTACATGATGCCTTATTAACTGGGGAGGGGGGTGCATTATTTCCCCTACAAAGGCATAAATCAGACAGATGGTGTTTGCTTTGGTTACTTTCTGTTGCTGTGATTAAACACCACAGCCATGGCTACTCAGGGGGAAGGGAGTTCACTTGAGCTCCTAGTTCCAGGCGGATGAGTCTGTGATGGCAGCAAATGTAGCAGCACACTAGGAGCACAAACCAGAGAGAGCAAACTGCAAGCAGGGTGATGCCTCAAAGCCCATCCCTAGGGACATAGGTCCTCCAGCAAGGCTACGCCTCCCAAGCCTTCCCAAACAGTACCACCAACAGGAGACCAAATGTTCAAATACTTGAGACCATGGGGAACATTTCTTCAACTACCAGGTTTCTGGCCTTCATGTTTGTTTTCTTATTTTTTTTTCCTGAATAAAACCAATGTTTCAGAATGAGCAGAGGTCTGGAGAAACATGAGTGGTAGGGTTAATAGTTCACTTTGAAGACTGGGTAAGATTTTAAAGGACGTCTCACTCAATCCCAGCAAGCCCTTGGCTGTGTGTCAGTATGCTCTTCAGTGCCAGGCTTCCAGCCCTTGGGTATTCTCTGTTTGATTGGCATATGTGGGTTTTTTGCATGTTGCCATGGTGAAGCTCATTCCGCGAAGTGAGAGACCTTCCTGCTGAGGAAGGGCTTGTGAATGTTAGAGTCTGCACTCTCATTTCCACATTTTATCGTGGTGTTACCAGGGCAACCCAAATAATTTCATTTTCCCTTTGAAGTTGGTGCCTGTAAGGCTGGTCCCCCTTGTACTGACTCATTTATTCTCTTACGGGGTTTTTCTCCTGCTTATTCGGCCACTTTCCCTGTGCGGATGCTCTCTCTACTCTCCTCTGGTCATCAGGCTGGTCACTGTTGGTAGAGTGTTTAAATGTTGAAGGAGATTACACATCTCATTGCTGGTTACAAGAGTTTCAGGCCTTCTCACCAGGTTAAGCGCTGGTGGAGAAAAGTATTGAATCTGTAGAAGTGTACTGAGCCTGTCCAGATCTGTCTGGTTCATAGGACTAGGACTGCAAGTTGCAAGAGCTTCTATCAGGGCTGGACTGTAGCTCAGTTGATGCAGTATGTCCTAGCATGCACTGAGTGCTGTAATCACAGCCCGGCATAAAACTGGATGTACTGGTACACGTCGGCAGTACTGGTACTGCACACAGACAGACACAGGAAGGGCAGAGGTTCAGATAATCCTTAACTACATAGCTAGAGGTTAGCCTGTACTACGTGAGACCTTGCCTCAAAAATAAAATCACTTAAGAGTTTATATGGCAAGAAATTTTCAGAAATGGAGCTAAATCTGAGTCTATTCCATTCTAAATCCCAACTGTGATCCCCCCCAGCTATGATCCCCCCCAAGCTGTGAAACACCCCAGCTGTGAAACCCCCCAGTTGTGAAACCCCCAAGCTGTGAAACCCTGACACACACTTGTTTCTACCTCATTTCCTCATTCCCTGGGTGATCACATATTTAGTTTTATTTTTCGATTGTTAGATTTTCGTTTCGGTTTTGAGACAAACTCATATAGCCCAAGCTGCGCTCAAACGCTCTACGGAGCTGGATCTTCACTTGTCTATATAGTGTGTTTGATACCAGCCAGGGCTACAGTGAGACCCTGTCTCAATAAATACATAAATAACCAAGCTCAATTCCATAAACTAAAAAGTAGCATAGAAAAAAATCTGAGTAATTCAGTAAAATCTAGCAACATGGATAAACCCACAGAACTACTCAATAAAGAGAAACAAGCCAAGCACAGAAATAAAAATGCTACCCATCCTTACACATGAGAACCTTAAAGCCTGGTCTCATGGAGGAAGTGAGTTCTCACAGTCCCTGGAGCCTAGCAATGGTAGGGAGGATGGGAGATCTGGAGAAGTTAGGAAACAGAACCAAGAAGTCTGGTAGAAGAATTTGTTCTTCTCTTCTATAGCATGTCAGGATAACTAGTCTACAATAATTTACATGTCTCAGTAACTAAGAGAAGAAAGCTAAGAGGTTCGCCATGCCATAAAATTTGTTTATTCTAGGCCAGCAATGTCGCACAGTGGTAAAGCACTTGCCTAATAAGCCCAAGGTCTTGGGTTCATGCCCAAGTACCACCAAAATTCAAAAGTCTAAAGACCTGGAGCCCATGAGTATATACATGCCAGTTAAAGTTGTTGATAAACAGACCTAAGGGATCATCCTCTGACCAGAGAATAGACATTCATGCAGTTCAGAAGCAAGTTCCTAGATAGACAAGGACACACAGAGTGAAGAGATTGGGAAAGATGAGAGCATCTGGACAGATGCAGGGGGCAGAGGTGGTCTTTGGCCCCCATCATTGCCACTTCTGCTTGAGAAGACGCTGACTGACCCCTAAGATGCCAAGGCATGTTTGCTGGTTGAGATGAGGCTATCATGAACTAGCATGAGCAACAGAGGTGCTGGGTGGAAGATGACCCAGTATAAAGTCAGTGTCATTGGTGCATCTGGAGGTTAGTGTTGTTGGCACATCTGGAGGACAGTTAGACTCATCTAACAGACAGCTGGAAGATGGAGCTGTTGGGTTCTGCTGGGTCACTCACTTTTGGTGATTGGGTCTTCGTGATATTTGTTTTTGTTTGTTTTAGTCTAAAAACTGTCATTTGTTGTCCTCCTCTGGGCCATCTCAGCCAGCTCAGTCCTGTCCTTGTTTCTGGAATAGACAATGCTAAATTTATCTTACTTAACAGAAACAGAAATTCATCCTGGCTCTTGCAGAGCAATGTGAACTACCTGAAGAAGGCAGCTCTGGACCCCAGTGGTTCAGGTGCCCGTGTGCCTATGAAGTATCATGGATGTGTCTTGCCTGTTGTGTCTCCC
>NW_021605170.1:3340528-3405990 GCF_004785775.1 Grammomys surdaster | reverse complement strand
GTGTGCCTATGAAGTATCATGGATGTGTCTTGCCTGTTGTGTCTCCCACAACTGTAGTTAGATGTGGGGGACTGTTCGGTACGTCTTTGCATCCTAGTGCAAGATCCACAAGTACGGAGGTTGTGTCTCGCTCACTGCCTCCTCCACACAATGGGTCCGTGTGTGACTGACAGAAGCTAGGCTAGTACCTGTGTAAAGCTGCCAGGTGTATGGTCAGGGTCGTTGTTGGGAATGGAGATGTCGTTGATCTGCCCTTGAGAACCTTCTCATTCCAATATTCTCAATTGATAAGCTGAGCCCCGCAGCCTCCAGGGAGGGAGATGAAGTCAATGAGACCCTGGGCTTTCTTCTCTCCTCAGTCTCTCTTCTTACCACAGGAATCATCGGATATTCATGCTTAATCCAACGCCTGTGATACAAATGAACTGAGCTATCTTTCCACAAATTGCCATTTCTCCATCGTTACTTTGCTGTAACTTTTATAGCCATGTAATCATTTTTAGGCCGGTGAAGCAGTGATCTCTGTTAACATTGGGAGATGGGTCATCCAAACAGAGGGAACAGAACAAATAAAAACAAACATGTCCGCTTGTTCCATTAACTGCCCTTTCTCTTGGCACTGGACCTGTTTTCCATCACCCAGATCATCCGTTAAATTCCCAAGTTCCTCTTCAGAGCTCTAAAAGGTCTCTCATTTTTGAAGTAATCTTTTACTTTCAGAAGTAATCTTTTTTGAAATTTTAGATTTTAACTGAATTACTCAGGTTTTTGAATGCTATTTTTTATTTTATGGAATTGAAGTTGGTTGGTAGGTTGGTTGGTTGGTTGCTTGGTTGCTTGCTTGGTTGGTTGGTTGGATCATTCATTCATTCATTTATTGAGACAGGGCCTCACTGACTAGGCCCTGGCTGGTCGCAAACTCACTGTATAGACAAGGTTGGCTTTGAGCTCACAGATCTGCCTGCCTTCCTCCTGAATACCGGAATTAAAGGTGAATACCACATGCCCCTTAGGATTAATATTTTAAGCCTCTCTAGTTAACAACTCTTTATTATTGTTTTGAGACAGAGTCTTGTGGAGCCCAGGCTGACTTCAAAGTAGCTACTTATTCCAGGGATATTCCAGGGATAACCTTGAACTCCCATACTGTTGCCTCTGCCTCTGGAGTTGCTGGTTTTGTAGATACACCTCATATGCCTTGAGCTGGTCTTGTTCCCTCCCAACACACTTCCCCCCTAGCTGATGACATTTGCTATAGAAAATCAGATCCAAAGCCACCTTTAGATGCCACCAGTCAAGCTGATACATCACCAGGCTTATATATCTTCTTTTCTAGATCTTTCAACTACTTTTAAAAATACATCTGGCAAGGGAGTTCTGAAATGGATTTTCTAAGGAAAGCCTCTTAGTTCCAACCCAAGATTTTTTACTAATAATAGCACCTGACAAACAACTCCTTTGAAAATAGTATGCAGATTTTTTTTTATGAAGATGGCAGGATGCCAATCATGGTCAGAGAGGCCTGAAGTCCCAGGGACTTGGTAGGCTAAGCAGGATGATTATAAGGCCAACCTCTGACTGAGTTACAGAGTGTATTCAAGGCCAGCGTGGGCAACATGCAGATGGCCTAAAACATTTAGAAATTTAAGAGGAGCTGGGACTGTGGATGTAGCTCAGTGATGAGTATCAGAATAGTGTGTATGAAAGGCCTCATGTTCAATGCCCAACACTACAAAAATAAAAAGCAGAAGGCCTGTGTCTCATTCACTGTTCTAATGCTGTCAGCAAGTCTGTGTCAGTCACTGTTCTGATGCTATGAGCAGAAGGCTGTGTCAATCACTCTTCTAATGCTGTGAGCAGGTCTGTGTCACATTCACTGTTCTGATGCTGTGAGCAGAAGGCTGTGTCAGTCACTGTTCTGATGCTGTGAGCAGAAGGCTGTGTCAGTCACTGTTTTGATGCTGTGAGCAGAAGGCTGTGTCAGTCACTGTTCTGATGCTGTGAACAGAAGGCCTACGTGTCAGTTACTGTTCTAATGCTGTGTGGAAACACTACAATCAAGGCAACTTTTAGAAAAGCACTTAATTGGAGGCTTGCTAACAGTTGCAGAAGGTAAGTCCGTGGCCATTCATGCTGGAGACAGACAGGCATGGTGCTGCAGTAGCAGCCGGGAATGGATATCCTGATCTGTAGGGGGGAAGGAAGGAGAGACTAAGAGAGATTGAGAGACACTGGGCCTGTCTTGAGCTTTTTAAACCTCAAAGCCTACCTCCAGTTTCACACCTCCTCCAAGCAGGACCACACCTCCTAACCCTGTGTATGTAGTTCACCAGCTGAGGGTGAAGCATTCAAATATGTGAGCCTATGGGACCGTTCTCACTCAAACCACCACACACATGGGGAGGAGGAGGAGGAGGTGGAGAGGTAGCTGTGTTAGTCAGGGTTTCTATTCCTGAACAAACATCATGACCAAGAAGCAAGTTGGGGAGAAAAGGATTTATTCAGCTTACACTTCCACATTGCTGTTCATCACCAAAGGAAGTCAGGACTGGAACTCAAGCAGGTCAGGAAGCAGGAGCTGATGCAGAGGCCATGGAGGGATATTACTTACTGGATTGCTTACTCTGGCTTACTGTGGCTTGCTTTCTTATAGAACCCAGAACCACCAGCCCAGGGATGGCACCACCCACAATGGGCCCTCCCACCCTTGATCACTAATTGAGAAAATGCCTTACAGCTGGATCTCATGGCGGCATTTCCTCAAGGGAGGCTCCTTTCTCTGTAATAACTCCAGCTTGTGTCAAGTTGACACACAAAACCAGCCAGTACAGTAGTAGCTAAGTAGTTAAAAGCACCTACATGGCAATTCACAACCATCCACAACTCCAGTTCCATGGGATCCAACACCATCTCTGACCCCCTCAAGAACCAGGCATGCTGATAGTGTACACATATACATGCATACATGCAGGCAAAACACTCATACTATATAAATAAATAAAATAAAATCTAAAAAAATATTTTAAATGAAGTGGAACTGTGTTAGGTCTCATCCAGAAATGTCCAAGGGTGTTTAATTCTTTTCCTTCTGTTTTGGCTTTGTTTTTTTTTCATTGACAAAGGATTCAAGTTAGGAAAACAAAAAACAAAACAAACAAACATCACCTTGTGCTTGTACTGACTGTGGTAGTTTGAATGAGAAAGGCTCGGATATTTGAATGTTTAGTCACCAGGGAGTGGAACTGTTTGGGAAGGATTAGGAGGTGTGGCCTTGTTGGATTTGTTCCGAGAGGAAGTGTGTTGCTGTGGGTGGATGTTGAGATTTCAAAAGCCCAACCAGGCCCAGTCTCTCTCTCTGTGTTAGCTGCCAGTGGATCAGGGTGTGGCTCTCAGCCCCATGCCTGACTGCCTGCCTGTTGCCATGCTTCCTGCTATGATGATGATGGACCAATTCTTAGAAACTGTAAGCCAGCCCCAATTAAATGCTTTCTTATATAAGAGTGGGCCTTGGTTGTGGTGTTTCTTCCCACCAACAGAACACTAAGAGAATGACTTTCAAGTGTTGATTTATTCCGCATGTGCCCTAACGCATGTGTATACACACCCACATGCACACATGGATAATATGTTGACTATATATGGATAATATATAGTGAACATCTAGTATATGGCCGAGACTGTGGTGTAAGATGGGAAGTAATGAGCAGACAGAACTTACTCCTGCTTTTGTGACTCCCACATTTTATACATGGGAGACAATATTAATTTAAGAAAATGGAGATGAATGAGTGAAAGATGGTGTCTGTGACATGGGGCGTCCATGGCGTTGTGAGAGCCTGAGGTACTGGTTGGCATGTGCCAGAACCAACCTTTCCAGTCGTAGGGCTGGTACCACAAGAATGCTACTACACACACCTTTTTTTCCCTAGTGACTTTTCAGGCTTTGTGTGAGTTACTTGACATTTACTCTCATGTATTCTATACCTCCAAGCTCATAGTGTCTAGAAGGGCCATCAGTCTGGTTTATTGCAGTGCTTCGTCAGCTCCCAGGGCTGGAATTTCAGAGCTGTGCTGTGTCTACTTGTGTGCCTGCCTTCCTTTTCCTTTTTGTTTTATCTTTCAAAAATATTTTTGTTAGTTCTTTGCGTATCACATACATAGCATTTTGATTATATTAACCAGCAACTCCTTCCCTTAGTCTCCCCTAGGCCCGCCTCCCCTCCCCTCCTCTAAGTTCATACCCTTTTGTTTTTAGCATAATTATCCAGTGACCCAGTTCGCACTGTCTATATATTTTTGGATGTGAGGGCCCGCAGTGGATCTACCAGAACCAGACCCTTGAAGAAACCTCACTCTTCCTCCCCTAGGCTTTAAATGCCCACAGCTAATCAGTTAGGGGTAGGCGCTCCTGAACCCCTTCCCACCCCATGCCAGAATATAGACTGGTTTGATTGTGTGTGGATCTGATGAACGCAGCCTCTGAGCCCATGAGCACAGAGTCCTGTCACATCCAGAGGGCTCCCTTTCACTCTGACCCTCCCCCACTTCTGGGTACATCTTTCCACCCCCTTTTCTATGATGGCCCTGAGCCTTGGGGAAAGCCTGTGATACGCATGTCCCATTTATGAGCACAGGGTCTGTTAACTTCTTGCACTTTCTCCAGTTGGGAGTTTCTGCACTAACCTTGTTTTTGAAAGTTTCTCCCAGTTATTGGAGTTGATAACCCTAGGTGTGGTGAATGTCTTCACATTTGATTGCATTTAGCTTCACTGTGTGGAAAGAAAACTTGGGAGCAGGAGCTCTTGTGGTATTAAATTCAGAAGAGATGTTCCATCCTAACCAGACTGTTATTCATCCTGTACCACAAAGTTTTATGTTTGTGTGTGTGTGTGTGCCCAGATGCTTAACATTCGACCTTTCTGTCCCATTCATATTTGAATATTCTAGTGAGTTCTGCACTTGGTCTCCTGAGCTGTGCCTTTCTGCTAGAGATTAGAGAACCCGGGCCCCTCCCTTCGCACGTGGACTTGACTGAGCATGTCCAACAGGAGAAATTCCTCAAGAGCTGGCTTGAGATGAAAGCAGGCTCACTGCACTGTGCTCAGGAGGCAGCAATTCCCAGAAACCCTGGGCAGGAAAGAAATTTCAAATAGGAGATTCTTGTTAAGATTTGTGTATTAAGGGTCTGAAGAGATGGCTCAGCAGTTAGGAGCACTAGCTGCTCTTCAAGAAGACCCAGGTTCAATTCCCAACAACTCTCTGTAACTCCATTGCTTTCTTCCTGACTCTGTGAGCACCAGGCATGCACATGGTACACAGACATGCATGCAGATAAAACACCCATGCACATAAAATAAAACTTTTAAAACAATTACTTAAAGGGATCTTACTGTGAATCCACTGGCCTGTCAATCTCCTGTCTCCCTACCAGCCTCTGTGCACTGAGCAATGTTACTTTGTTTAGAAAGTTTACATTTTATTTTTTTTTGAGACTTTTACTTGTATGTACAAGACCTTCCATTGGATTTTGTGCCAAATAAGTAAATAAAGGATTGAGGAAAAGGAAATGAGAAAGTTTTGGCCAGAAATTGCCTTAGCCTCCTTGGTCTACCTGGGTTGACTGGTCCTCACCATTCTCCATGAACACTTGTGAAAAAGTGTCTGGTAAACAAAGTCAAGTTACCCTTGGGAAGGAAATGACAACCATCCCTGTAGAAGCAGTCACAATTTAGCTCAGTCTCATTTCTTGTGCCATTTTGGCATTTGGGTGAAGCAGGTTCCTGCACATGGAGAGCCTTACCTTCCTGGGCTTCTCTAAACTACAGACGTTAAGAAACAGATAAGCAGGACATTTGAGTTTAATACTCTGGAGGACAGAGTCTCTGGGCTTCTCCAGTTTCCTGTGCCTTGAAAGATTGTGGCCTTCTCTATGGACAGCCTGGCCCAGCCTTGTTTGGCCTGGACTTTCTGGCCTGCCCTGTGTGGTCCGTTGTAACTGCTTAAAACTGATAGTGTGCATGATGCACCGGTCAGCCTTGAAGGAAGACTTGAGTCTGTTGAGGGAGATAAGTCTTCAGAATAAGCATTAGTAACTTACACATCTGAATTGTACACTTGGCTTTTATATGTTGAGGTGGATAATGTACCCTAAACTATCATCAAAACCACATGAGGGTGTTTGAGAGACACACTGTGTGCTTACAGGGTGGGATCCTATTGGTGAGGTCATGTGTACACATCCACCTCCTGAAAGATGGTCCTAGTTTGAGTGATAGGATTAAAAAAGGAAGAGAGAAGGCCAATGTCAGGAGTAGAATGTAGCTGGGTTTGTGAAGTGCTTGTCTGCCATGTACACAGCCCTAGATTTGGTCCCTAGCACTGAATAAACAGGGGGCGCTGAAGCCCACCTGTAGTCCCAGCACCAGGGAAGTGAAGCAGGAGGATCAAAAGCTCAAGGTTAACCTGTTGCTACTTAGTGGGTTCAAGGCTACAGGAGACCCTCTCTCAAACACAAACAAGTGGAATGGAGCCTGGTAGCTGTGGTGTAGATGGTGTGTAGGTAAGTCAGACCCAGAGACCAGGAAACGAATGCCAAACCCTTGTGCCATTCTGTGTTTTCCATGTTACAATGGCCATGTGGAACCAACATGTGCTGGGTAACACCACAGGCAGACCGCTCTCTGTGCAGGGCCCAGGCATGAACACAACAGAGGTCTGTATGAAGGAGGCACACGAGAAGGCACACACTATTTTACACTCACAGCCTCTTCCCATGTGTCCCAAAGGGTACACATGTCAAAGGAGGTCACCAGTGTACACTCAAAGTATCAGCCATACACAAGCTGCTTTTCTTCAGCAGTGTGAAGAGGATGAACAAGGCTCATTTTCTCGATCATGTAAACAGAATGTCTTTCTTCCTTGGGAGGACGTGACTCTGGATAGAGTTTACTATATGGTACACATGACAACATATTTTAGAACAATCCACCAAAGGAAGTTAGAATGATGCAATGCTATAGAAACAAACTTAATTGAAAGGGTATTAGCCCGCCTCTCAGCCTCTCGCTGCCGGGGATTTCTGAAGTGCCCTTGAAATGTGCACAGTGAGTATTGTGTGGTTGGTGCCATCCCTAAAGCTATTTAACAAACTCCCCAAGAAATGGGGATTTCTCAAACACCAGCAGGATGTAGAAATGTCGAAATCCAGACTCAGCACCGGTTCTGTCCTGTCTTTATAATGTTCAGACAGGCAAGGCTCCAAACAGAGATGTAAGAAAGCGTTTGTCAGCACCAGCGACAGGCACTACATGGGCTTCACTGGTCCTTGGCTTTGGTTTTATACGTAGCTCCTGACTCTCTCTTAATACAGATGGGTTTTGATTAATCATTTTTTACAGTATGTATCTATGTATTAATGCTTTCCGTTTTTTTCTCTATTGCAATTTCAATTTTTTTTTTAAAGAGTAACAAAATTGAAGGATTTGGCTGTTACTACAAATTGCTTAATTATGTGTATATAATATCTTTGTAACTTCAACTAAACGAATATGCATTGATAACGTCCAAGACCTTAATGTTTTCTAGAAGATTCTGAGATAAGCAAGCTATAAATTTTGTCTCTGTTGAAATAAAATGAATCTCTGTAGCATCAGCATAGACACACAAATGAACCAACACTGGTTAGAAAGAAGTGCATTGTAGCACCAGCCTTCGTGGACACCCCCGCTGATAGACCCCTCCCCTCCTTCCTAGAGATGATACATGAGCAGGAACTGGTACCTAGTCTGTTGTGTTCTCTTCTGATTCCCTCACACAATGCCAAACATAATTCATTTTCACAGTTAATTTTTAGCAAGCTGGTTAGTAATGAAAGTGAATCAAGCCTTTAACAGGGAGTCACTCCAAACAGCTCCTGACCAATTACGTTACCTGTTCTCAGTAGCCTCAGACCTGTGACTAGTGTAGAGATCCTAGAAACATCACATAAAGCCAGGGCCATGCTGCAAAGCCTGCTGTACACATTCACAAAAGGATTGTAGTTAAATATTTGAAGGAGATGGCCAGAAAGAAAAAAAGTAATCTCCCTGGATAAGAAAAAACAAAATTGCTGACTCAGAGTAATTTTTACCTCTTGCAGTCACCGCCCTTGGAGATCATGGGAAATTGAAGACTTCTCAAATGAGGTAATTGAGCCGTTGACTGAACATAGGGAAGCCTGAGGAGGGGAGACCAGAGGAACTAGTACAGAAGTACCTTCTGGGTCACAAGGTTAACTTCGTCCTTAAGCTTCCTCTGAGTCAAATGCTTTCATTTGAGGCTGGCTTGAGGGTGCAGTGTAATGGTTCTGTAAGAATCATTGGAACTTTAATAGTACTTTATGATTTTTATTGCTTACAGTCAAACAAAGCACAGAACAGCAGACTTGGCTCAAGAGAAATTCCTCTTTTAACTCTTTGTTTAGAACTCTCTAGGTTCTTTGAACCCTAGTTAACATCCTGTGACCTCATCAAGAGCTCAAAAGCAAGGAGAAGACTTGAACTGGAAGCCCTGGTCTCCATGAGTACTGTCCTTAGTCAAGCATCTGGTTTCACTTGGCTCAGGTTTCTCAGCCATAAATGGCAGCATGAACAGGATGACCAACCTCCTGGTCCACCTCAGTTCTAAATTTAGCAATGCACTTGCGACTTTTCTCTTTTAATTAAATTTGTTTCTATAGCATTGCATCATTCTAACTTCCTTTGATGGATTGTTCTAGAATATGTTGTCATGTGTACCATACAGAGTCACGCCCTCCCAAGAAAGAAAGACATTCTGTTTACACAATTGAGAAAATGAGCCTTGTTCATCCTCTTCACGCTGCTGAAGAGAAGCAGCTTGTGTATGGCTGATACTTTGAGTGTATACTGGTGACCTCCTTTGACATGTGTACCCTTTGGGACACATGGGAAGAGGCTGTGAGTGTAAAATAGTGTGTGCCTTCTCGTGTGCCTCCTTCATACAGACCTCTGTTGTGCTCATGCCTGGGCCCTGCACAGAGGGTGGTCTGCCTGTGGTGTTACCCAGACACATGTTGGTGTTCCATGACTATTCTTACACTAAAAACACTTCAACTTTCCTCCTTACTAAAATTACAAAGAATTCACTATTTTATGCGTACATATGGGATATTTATGCAGTGTACACACACTTGTGTTGGTAAAGGCATGTACACAAGCATGTAGAGTCAAGAGGAGAAGTCAGGTACCCTGTGCTGTGACTCTCTACCCCATGTCCCTTGGGATATGAACCCAGTCTCTCACTGAACCCAGTACCGGGCAAACTTGGGCCTTCCCTTGTTCACGCAAAGCAGGAAGCACTCAAACCCACAGAGTTACCTCCTCGACTCCAGATCTGTTAATTTCATCAAGCTTTGTCTCATATTTACTAAGCACCATTTTCTACATTTCTCTAATACATCTATGATTGAGATAGAACCAGGGAGGGGGTGGAGGAGAGCTGCACACTATGACAACCTGCCATGAAAAACTTGTCGCTGATGCAATCAAGGCATGACGGTTCCCGGGGTAACCAAGTATGTTCTGACTGGATCTGGGCTGGAAAGGTGGCTTTGTACATCAGGAGCCTCATAGCTCCAGCTCCAGAGGGTCTGGTGGTGTCATCAGGTCTAGTGGCATCACCTCTGCAGGCACTTACACTTGTGTGCACATACTCATGCACACACATACACATAACGTTTAAAAGTTATACCTTCTGAAAGCAGCACTGTCCACACACTGAAGGTATTTCTGTTCAAACTTCTTTAGGGGGGGATTTTTAATAAGCTTACAAACTAGTAGGTTTTTGTAAAACTTCTTCATAATCTTAGTTTTGATTAGTTACCTACATACACATAATTCCTATTCCCCATCGTCCTGCTCTCACAGTAAATCCAGGGAATAAGTGACTGAGTATCAGCCATAGATGAGACATCTATATCACCACACAGGTGCACACACATGCACACACACACACATAGGTGTGAACACACACACACATGGATGCACACACAAGAACACACATATAGGAGCACACACACACACATGTGCACACACAAAGGTATACTCACAGACATGTGTGCGCACGCACACACACATAGGTACACACACAGGTGCACACACATGCACAAACACATACACAGAAGCACACACAAGAGCACACACACACATGGGTGCATACACGCAGGTGCACATAGACATGCACACACACTCATAGACACACACACACAGGTGCACACAGACACACAGGTGCACAAACACAAGCACACACACAGAGAGATGCACACACATAGGTCCACACAAACACATATACACACATGCCTATAACATGCCCACACACACACATACACACACGCACATGCCTAAAAGTTCTGCGAAAAATCATTGAAGATAATGCAGAAAGAATGTAAGAGCTGAGGGATGAAGGAGAACGCTGTGAAATTGTCTTTTAGACATGACACAGCACATACTGCCTCCCAAGCAGTTGTAACTTGTACAGAACATGCACAAGATCAAGCCAGTTAAAATCCCAGCATGGATGGGGGTGAGGGAGCATGCTTGTGGGGTGGCCCTTCCCCCAGCTAGAAAGCTATTGGAAGTTCTGGTGGCTGAGAGAGGGAGAACCACTTTGAGGATGTTGCCTCTGCTGGGTTGTCCATGCCCCAGTGGATGGCCCATATCTTCCATGTGATCAATAATCAGACTCAGTTCAACGTTGGTTTCTTTCCTGCTATGTTTGTGTATCCTGGACTCCAGAATATTTAGCTACTTTTCATTTATTCCGTTAAGGAGCCACTGACCATTCGTTTTTGAGAATCTACCCGTGTCTCCCTGGATGGTGTATGGCTGTGCTTGCTCTGTACACAGCTCATCACCATTATCATCTCATGCCGGAAAAACGTGAAATAGATGTGAGGCTCACCCACCTAACCAGCCGTGTTAGCAGGCAGGTTGGAATCCAAAAACTAGACGAACTTTGATAGTCTTTGATCCATGGTTAATGGAGAAGAATGTGTTTCGCTTAATTAACTCTAGATAAGAAAGTATTAACATTCCCCTGGAGGCAGTTCTGTGCTGCTGAGGAAGTACTGTGTTAGGAAAAGCTACAGACTTACCAGTGCCCGTATTTTGTGTGTGTGCATGTCTGTGTGTATTATACATGTTCACATGTGTGCAGGTTCACATATGCACACAAGGAGGCCCGGGGACAAGCTCAGATTTTATTTTTAAGGCATGGTCTACCTTGATTTTCAAATTAGATCTCACTGATCTGGAGCTCTTTGAGGAGGGTAGGTTAACTGGCCAGTTAGACCCAGGGTTCTGTTTCCAGTTGCCTAAAACTAGGAGTGACAGTGCAGCTCAGCAGCAGGTCCTTTATGCTTGCAAAGCAAACACCACATAGACTGAGCTGTCACCCCAGCCCCACTTAGCAGTGTTTCTTAAGCAAAGGATTGAATGACATCCTCAAGAGTGCAGTATGAGCAAAGTGGCATTTAAAGCCGGTGCAGGCTAAGCATAGCCTCTAGCACTGCACAGCACCCCCGTTGTGCCATATTGTCAAAGAGGAAAACATACACGGGCATCTGTGAAAGTTTGTATGTCTAAAATTAGCATATCTGACTCTTTTGAGTCATTTAAAATGTCTTCCTTGGAGGGGTAAGGAGATGGCCAGCAAGAGAAGCACTTGCCTGGCAGTTTGTTTTAGCTCCTTAATTCATTCACCTTTACTCCCCATAGTAAATCATGAATGCCCAGGAGACAGCTCAGCCTGAGATTCAGGGAATCCCACCTGCTAGGAGTTCCAGACCCTTGCCTTTTTAAGGAAAACCAGTGATAAAGACCATGGAACCTCTGCCTTGATAGCCCATGGAACTCCATTAGCTCAGACCTTTGTAAGTGGCCCCACAGGTCAATATTTTATAATGCTAAGTGTCTTTTGCCTTTGCTGCCGATAGTACAAAATCAGTGATGTGTAAGGTACCTTTCATAAATCAAGATCAAGGTCCCAAGGACTGTGGTGCAGTCTTCATGAGTACACTCTGACAAACTTAGTGTTTTGTTTTTGTAAAAAGCTTCATGCGCTCTTTTTGACTGAGTGTAAGTTACTGTCTGTCTTTGGCTGCTGTAGTATGACCATGTGATGACATGGAAGACTGCAGGACTCTGAGACGTTCGATTTGGACTTGACTTAGTGACTGTAATCTCAGTTTCCACTCCTCTCCTCAATGACAGTTCCTGAGCCTTGGAGTGGACAACACAGATCTGATGACTATTCTCAACTCGCCTTGGGGACCCTGTGTCTTCCATCTCTAGATTAAGGCTGGTAGTAAGCCTCAAAGGAAGTCCTTCTCCTACAGAACATAGGAAAGCAGGGAAATGAGAAATGGAAAGACACTTGAATGGAAACTGACACTAGAAATAACCCGTGAGCATAAACACAAATTCTTGCAAAGCACCTGAGGCAGTGCATCATGCTCTTCCAAAGAGACAACCGTGACTTCCTCGACCACAGCTTTCTGTCAAAGCTCACGGTACTGGGTGTGACATTTCCCCTTGTAGAATGGGGATTAAGTCCAATGTTGACTGCATCCATAACACTTGAAACCACTGTTGCACTAACCAGAACTTCCATGGCCCCTGGGCCCTGCATCCTTTCGCTGTCTGAGGTGACTTCCCAACCTTGCCCCTTTGGGTGGGTACATTTGTGTGTCTCTTAGACAGCTTTCAATGCCTGTAAACACCCAGCTGACTAGTGCTTTGGGCTATTATTTCCTCAGACACCTCAGTAGCACATCCTGGTGTGATAAAAGCTAACCTCAAGGGAGGGTTCAGTTCAAGCTGGATTTCTCCAAGCCTGCAACCAAAACATGTGGTATCTTTAGCAACAGGGTCCAGTTATGGCACTGTTGGAAGTTGGTGGCCTTTAGCCTTTGGGGGCCTCTAGGGTCTCATTGGCCAACAACTCTTAGGAAGATAACCAAGTCCAAGCACTGGGATCCTCGGCCAACAACCCTGTGGCTTAGGGGAGAATCCTTTCCCACCCACACGGAAAATGTTTGCTCACTCTTTAATATTGGCTGTCACAGGATTTTCCAATCTCCTTGGTGGGTTTCATCTGGGCCTTACCCAACCATAAGGTTCCCCAGAACTTCACAGTTGCATCTAGCCCTGTTCCCTTTGTAAGGTGTCTTCTTAACTCTGTTCCTTTAGGTAAACATGCATATCCCTCAAGGAGTTTTTTAGACCTCAAAAACACTCAGAAGTTAGCATTGTGCCCTCTGTATAAAGACAGTTTCTTGCTTATTGTGTGGTATGGGTCTTTTATCTGCAAGTATGTATATGTACCACATGTGTGCAGTACCCTAGAAGGCCATAAGGGGGCACCAGATCCCTAAGAATTGGAGTTAACAGTTGGGAGCTAGGGTGTGGGTGTTGGGAACCATTCTCTGGAAGATGAGCTCTGCTCTTGACTGCTGAGCCATTCTCTCCAGTCCCACAATGAAACCTTTTACAAAAGATTGGCAGAATAGCAAAGCAAGGTCCTGGGCCACCATCTGTGAAACACTGTGTAGTTGTAAAGCTAACTTTGATGAAATCGCAACAGTCCATTCCTATTTATGCCAGTCAAGCATCAGTTGATCTCAGAAGTCTGTAACTAAGAAGATAGTAAAGTAAAACATTACCCAGGTTTAACTGAACATAAAAACATTCCATATGTTCCTATTAATAGCTGGCTTCCTCATCCCGGGCACTCATGGAGCCTCTTCATTCCCCACCTCTGATGAACTTGGTGGAGCTGACTTGGCCTAAAGGGAGGGAAGGATGCTGTCTGCCTCCTTGGCTCCACCAACCTGTCAGTCAGGGCTGCTGCTTACCTGGCCATCATGCCTGGTGATCTGGGCGGCTGCCTGCCTGCAAGCAGATCAGCTGATGCCTCTCCATTGGCCACATCTGGCTGATGAAGGGCCTACAGCTGGGTAAACCCCAAGAGAGACAGCAGCTCACCCATGGTCAAACCTTTCAGTCTGCTCTGTTATAGCCCCAGCCACCAGCTCATGCCCATTGCCTTAGATACTCTTGGGAGCTCCAGAGAAGCATTCCCAGTGAAGCTCACTGCTACCTCTCTATTGTCCATGCTGCAACTAACTGTCGAGGTCTCAGAGGTAAATATCCACATGACACGGAAGTCCGCTCACGTGGTCTTTGCATTTCTGACCTCATACCTTTGTGAGTCTGTGTTCAGTCTCATTCAATCTAATCCAAACAGCATGTCACAGCACTGGCTTCAGACCAGACCTGAGAATCCAGATGGCGGCTCTATTTTAATATTGGAGAGATCTGCAGAAGTGTAAAATAATGCCTTCTTTTCGTGTTTTGAATGAACATCTGATTTTTCATAATCTATGTTAAAGTGTAATCAATTTTTCATTTTCGAATTTATGGGTTTTTTATTTTCATGAGAAACATTCATTTCTGTATAACCAATATTTTTATATCATTCATTTTCACAATTTTTTTGATTCTTCCCATTTCTGAGGTTAGCTATTTAAGAGCATAGCACACACTTTAGGATCCCACAGTTTTGAGGGAGAGCATGAGGACTGAGCCCACTGCTCCACGAAGCCATTTTCTCTTCTTGACATTGTCTGCTGATTAGTAAGCAAGCCCAGTTCTTTTAGAGGTTAGAAGAACTTGTGAGACAACCAAAGCCATGAGAGAACAGCAGCCTCTGAGCAACACAGTGACCCCTGTCCGCGAAGCTGGCATCGCTACCCCAGGCTACCCCAGGCGAACGAGCATCTGAATCCATCTATGTCTCCAACAATGGCCCAGAGCTTCTCAGTGTACAGCAATGATGGTGCTCTTAGGAATGCCACACAAACTAGCCACCTCTGAACCAGAACCTGGAAATCACAGCCTGTCTGCAGCTGTGTCCCACAGGTTACAGCAGCATATCGAAGGCAGTTGAAACTGTCATGCTTCATTGAGACAAAGGCCAAAAGGTGTGAGCCAGCCCCGTGTTCTAGAATGACTGACATGATCCGGTGAGCGTGAGTGATTGTCTGAAGCATGGATGCTGCTGCTGGTTAGCTTCCGTCCACGAGATTCAAGCTAGAGTTATCCAAGAGGAGAGAGTACCAGACTGGTGACCGTGGGTTGTACAAAGGAACAAGCTAAGCAAGCCATGGGGAGAAAACCGGCAACCAGGGTTCCTCCATGGTCTTTACTTTAGTTGTTGCCTCCAGGACCCTGCCCTGCTTGAGTTTCTGTCTTGGCTTCCTTCAAAGATGGGCTGTAATCAGGACAGGTCAGACAAATAAACCCTTTCCTCCCCAAGTCGCCTTTACTCCTGGTGTTCATAAGAACGGTAGAAGGCAAACTAGGACAGACAGACATGCATGATGTAATAGGCTCTCAAGAAGCTGCTGATGGGGCCTTCCTAGGGGAGTTAGCATGGAATTGTGTTTCGGTAAGATGGAAAAACCACAGCAATGCTGCTCACATGTAAGGAGACGGGTCATAAGGGCTGAGGGCTGAAATTTCCAATGCTATTAAAGAATAAACTCAACAGTAAAGGCAAATTATTGTTTAAGAAACAGTTAGAGCTGGTGTGGTGGTGCACACCTTTAGTCCCAGGACTGCTGAAGCAAAGGCAGGCAAATCTCTGTGAATATAGAACCAGTCTGGTCTATATAGTGAATTCCAGGACAGCCAGGGCTATGTAGAGAGACCCTGCCTCAAAAACAATAAATAAATAAAAATAAAAACAAAAAAACAAGAAAACACGTAAATAAAAGGAAGAGTTGTAAAGCAGTAAGACAGAAAAATCAATCAAACAAAAACATTATGCTACTTTCCAAAGCTACGGCCACCAACAAATTCGCAGGAGTCCCGGGTCACACTTAAGGCTGTGAGAACAGTTCTCTTCCCCAGGACCTCAGCTGTACCCTGTGTATTCAATCAGCTGTTGTAGCGGAAGCTTTAAAAATATTTGGGGGAGGGACTGGAGAGGCATTGTTAGCACTTAGGAGCACTTGCTTTTCTTACAGAGGACCTTGGTTTAGTGTCTGTCTCCAGAAACCAATAACTCCTAAAGCTTTCCAGACAGACATGGGCCTCAAAAACCCTGCCCTGATTCACAGTGGAATGTCACAGGGCCCAGTCTTGTTCAGGTCATGTGCAGTATCCATGTGCTCATAGTTGTAAACTCCATATCCTATCAATAAAACAGAGCTTGACAGAATTCCTGTCTCCCCACCCTCCTCTCCCACAGTCCCTGGGCTTTCGGGGGAGGGGGTGGGGGTGGAATAACACCTGGGATAAACCAGCATTAAAAGCCAAAGGTTTCCTTTGGTTCCTGATCTTCAACACTTGGACCCGTCGTGTGTTTGCCTGCTGCTGTGGGGTCTTTACAAGGAATGGCATCTAGGCAGGAATACATGGCCAACAGTACGTGTGTGGCCTTGAGAGAGAAGCCGAGAGAGAAGCAAGCACTGATCTCCAGGTGTTTCCTTCAAGGGACACTCCCAGTGACCTAATTTCCTTCCACTGGGCCTGACCTCTTTAAGGTCTTCTTTTCTCAGAAGCATCACAGCCTGGAGGCTGTACCTGCATTAACATGTGGCCTCTGGGGAACACCTATGCAAACTGTAGCAAGTTTACAGGGCAAACTGATTTCTCAGAAGGGAAAAAGTGGGATAAAATAACACACATACACATGCAGACACCATCTACTGCTAAAAAACAATGGCCATGTAGCCACATGCTTCTGCTTCCCTGAGGAGTAAGTGAAGAACCCACAAACAGGTCCCAGAAAAGCAGTAACAGGGGATACAGAAACGGCATGCGCACTAGAGCCGCAGCTGGGAAGGCACAAAACAGCAAAGACACTTCAAAAGATGGACCAGGTCTCTGTGGCATCTTCATGCTTGAGGGAACTGAGGATCCAGGAAATACCTGGATCTGACTAAATCCAAGGAGCACAGAGGGAGCTTGCATACCACAGTCACCCAGCTGTGAGTGACTCTCTCCATTTCTTCCACTGCTCATCCGTCATTGGTGGGGAACACTGTATCTTGGCAGCCCTGTGGCTTCAGAAGACTCTATTCTTAAGGGTTCACAAACGCATCTCAAGTGCTTTTAAAAGAAAAAAAAAGCCCCATGTGATAGCTCAAGAAAAGCTAATTCACAGGGTTCTCTCCTTTCTCAGAAACATGATTCCAGTGACCGAGTTCCGACAGTTCTCCGAGCAGCAGCCTGCCTTCCGGGTGCTGAAGCCGTGGTGGGATGTGTTCACGGATTACCTCTCGGTGGCCATGCTGATGATCGGAGTGTTTGGCTGTACCTTACAGGTAAGTGCCCCACCCACAGAGGACCGAGATCCAAGCAGTGAGGCTTAAGATCTAGCTCTTCTGGACTGAGGATGCGTCTTGCTGTTGGGACATGCCTAGACCACGTGAGGTCCTGGGTTCAGTCCCCAGCATTGTATAGAGTGGGGTGGGCACTGTACACAGGAGAGAGGAGAAAGGAATGCTGGCTGTATGGCAGGGAGTATTGCATTAAGCCATCTTCCCCATGTGTATGTGGTATTGGTCACCATGACAGGGAGCCTGAAAACTCATTTGCTCAACTTTCCTGTTGGTGCTGTGCTTCGAAGAATTCAGAGAAGCCACTCACTCAAGTAATATTTGATGCCATTAACATCAAAATGGGCCCCTCATCTTTCATTGCCTTCACATTGAAGTACGCTACAGCATGCATTCACAGTTCCGCCTCCATTGTCCAATACAGCTTTTTGCCTTTCTTTGCCTCTCATGCCTGAACCGAAGTTTTTCTGGGAGAATTAATATTTTGGTGAGATGCCATGATGTACTCAGTGTTTAGTACTGAGTTAAAATGTAACTCAATCACAGATACATTCTGTATAAAAGCCATGTGAACATGTATCAAATCCAGATAGATCTTCATACCTGTTACTGTGCCAGGCACCACACTTGAAGGACCTAGGGACTGACTGGAGCTAATGGCTGTGGGAAACTAAGCTGCCAGGCAAGCCAACAAGACTTAGCATGATTCCAGCTCCACAGGTCAGAAGTGCAGAGGAACTCAGCTTAGCTTAGAAATGAGAAGACGGTAATAGTTGCATTAAAAACTGGAGAATGGACTAAGTAGAGGCTTGGAGCTGGAGCAGAGAGAGAAGGTACTGGGAGAGGAGAGGCATCTAATCTAATCTGTGAGAAAGAACATAGCATTGCTGGGAAACTCTCGGATCAGATGTCATTAGGGTGGACGCCAGTGCAGTGCCTGTGCATGCAATCATCCAGGGAGAAGGTGCTGAGGGAAAAGATGTCAGGAGCAGCACCTAAGAGCTCTTGGAGGAGAAATGAGAGCTGTAAGGCCAGGTGGAGAACAGGAGGGGCCCACGCTCAGGGAAGCTGTGAGTAACAACAGTGGGCAGCTCTCCACTAACTCACAGACCAAGGAGAGAAAGTAACATCTGGACTCTTAGAAGTCTTAGTTTCAGGGCTGGATTGATGGCTCATCAGTTAAGAGCACTAGCTGCTCTTCCAGAGGTCCTGAGTTCAATTCCCAGCAACCACACAGTGATTCATAACCATCTGTAATGGGATCTGATGCTTTCTTCTGGCATTCAGGTGTTCATGCAAATAGAGCACTCATATACATAAGATAAACAAGTCTTTAAAGAAAGGAAATCTCAGTTTCAGGGGTTGGATAAGTGGATGGAAGTTAGAGGCTGGGGGTGGGTGGGACCTTCAGGGAGAACACCTGGAGGAAGTGGGAAGAGACAAATCTCTAACAGTACAGTGTAGAAATGAAGGCCTTCTGAGGACTGGTATCGTGAGTCATTAAGTGTATCCTAACATTGCCTGTGTGCCGGTCATCATGATGAGCTCGTTCCTTCCTCTAACCAAGTCTAAGACAGAAGCTGTTCTTATCCTAAGTACACAGAGGTTGAAGAAAGGCTGCCCAGCTGGCAGCACAGCCCTTGTCGTAACGGAAGCCATTTGAATCCAGAGTCCTTGTTCCTAGTCCCTAATACCACACTTGCTGTGCTTCACTAAAGCAATAAGCACGTTTTGCTACTAACCTGGTGGCACTTGGAACCAGGAGCAGAGTCAGGGTCCTCCTCAGCAACGAATGAGTTCCAGGCTAGCCTGAGCTACATGAAACTCTGTCTCAAAACAAAACATGCTTCCCTCCTCCCCACCTACTCAGGAAAGAATACCATAAAGAAGCTAAAGTCTAAATCAGAGGGAGAAAAATATAGATTTATTCATACATAGAATAACTGTTGAAGAACACATTACCGTGCACCAGGCTCTGCTCTACTAAAAATTACCAATGAAGGAAGTAAAAATAAAAGATAAGAAGCCCCAGGCTGGCAAGATGGCTCAGCACACAAAGGCACTTGCTACAAAACCTGACCACCAGAGTTGGATCCTAAGAACCCACATGGTGAGGGAAGAATAGTGTTTCTAGAAGACTGTCCTGTGCCTGTGGCGCATGCCAGAGCGCACATGCTAAAAACTAAAAGTTACAAACAGTATGAAGTCTCCCACACACTCTACAGGGAAAGGAAGGAAGAAAACAAATAACATCAGTGAGTAAATTGTACACAGGGGGCGATAGAACCGCTCCAAGACCTCTAGTGTTTGGAAAGGACACTAGCAATGCTGATACTTCTCTGTTCTTACACTACACAGATCTTAGCAGCCTCCGCTGATCATTTCTTCTTCCCTGTTAAATCGGAGTTTCTCTTGAGGCTGTCTGCCTGCCCAGATCCTCACTCCTGGTGCTCGGAGGTCACCATTAAAATACGGGTTATAGGAAGGCAAGTGCCGGGATGCCCCCACGGCCACTCTGTAAACCAAGACAGTTACTAAGTGACTAATATCTCACTACTCAGCACAGAGAGCAATTTAAAAATGTATGAATCAATTATTTCTAAAAACTTCCATTTAATATTTTAGGACCATAATTGACTGTGGGCATTCAAAACCACAGGCACTGAAATGAAATGACGGATAAAAAGGAACTCTTGGAAAAATTAGAATGCAAGAAAGACAATAGAGAAATGAAAACCGAGGTACTCGGGTGGGAGGAGACGCCAGGGGAAGTCGGGAAGTGTGGCTTTGGGCCAAATGGTTGGAGATGGGCAGGAACAGGCCACTGGGCTGGAGCACTCCAGGCTAAAAGCGCAAACAAGGGTGCAGGGATGTGGGACGCTAGACCCTTCACTTCCGGCAGTTTTACGACTTCTCTTCATCCTTCCTTCATTCCCCTGGAGACTGGGTACAGGGAGGGTTTTAACTCTCACATTACCTGGCACCATTGCTTATGGTTTAAGTGAGCACTGATTTGGCCAGCTTTGTCTGAGCTGAGAGAGCAATAATTGCCTGGTCACGAGCCGTATAGATGGACTTGTGTGATTTGGGGAAGCATTTGTCTGCTGGCTTCCAAGAGGTACAGCTTCCGTTCTGCCGTATCCATCTGACAAGATGGCGGGAGAAGCGCGCAGAAAGCAGAGTGGACCACTCCACCTGTAGTCGCGAAGATTTCCCCAAAAGGCAAGCTCAGTGCAGCGATGCACACTCGCAGCCGCTCTAGCACTGTCTGTCAAGGACTCCGGTACTGTGTGAGGTTGATGCCTTATAAATTTGGATACGAGGTGAACTGAGGAAGACCCCTGATGGTGACCCAAGCAAACAAGGGTTTCCCTGGCGTGCTGGCTCTTGAGCCGCAGCAGCCACCAGGCCATGTAGAGCTTTGTCAACATCTGGAAGGTGACTTTCCTCGGATGAGACAGGACCCACGTGGACCATTCTGAGCAGAGGGATTTCATGAGGTGGCGTATATTTTATTTTTATTTATTTATTTGGGTCCTTGCAAGACA
Source organism: Grammomys surdaster (assembly GCF_004785775.1). Classification (NCBI taxonomy): domain Eukaryota; kingdom Metazoa; phylum Chordata; class Mammalia; order Rodentia; family Muridae; genus Grammomys; species Grammomys surdaster. The sequence goes on along the minus strand of NW_021605170.1, from coordinate 3,385,041 downwards.
GGGTTTCACTATATAATTCTAGCTGCCCTGGAACTTATTCTGTAGACCAGGCTGGCCTTGAACTCATAGAGCTCTACCTGCCTCTACCTCCTGAGTGCTAGGATTAGTCCAGCATGAGGTGGTATTTTAACCAGACCACTCCAGCTGGAAAACCAGAGTAAGGACAAACAAGGTGGTGTGCTTGCAATCTCAGCACCCAGGAGGCAAAAGGACCATGAGTCCAAGTAGCAAGTTCCAGACCAGCCTGAGCTATGTGGTGAGAGTCTGTCTCATAAATTAGGTACTGGATGTGCAGGTTCCATTTGTTTAGATATAACCCCCAGGGAAGAGAGAGGGGGTTCGGGAGAGAACAAGGCACTATCACATGGAAGACGGAGGGAGTGTACAGTACAGGTACAAAGGACAGGAACACCTATGGCTTGATTATTGGGAAAGCCAGTAATCTTGAGATTAATCTGGTGCCTCGGACCGGGTTGGAAACACAGCTCTGGATGTATTTAGGGAAGTGTACCAAGAGCCTCTGGATGATTGAATGCTAAATGAGAAAAAGCAATGGCACTGTCTCTGAGGCTTTTAGACCTGGGCAACTGAAGAGGTTTCTTTTGAGTTTGTTAGGCTTGAGATATATGTTAACCACCCAGATTGATATAGAGTGGTTAGGTAGCAGGGGACACTGATCTACAGAAGGAAGGACGACTGACCCCCTTGACTGACTGGGGCAGGACCCGCTTTGGCTGGGAGCATCTCCTACCAGGAGGAAACAATAAAGCTTTTGTTTGGAAAGAAGAGCCTTTGCAGTTTAGTTTCCCCGGGGGGTATAGGAGGAGACTTGTCTGCAGAGAGACCTTGTGGTTGTGGACAACAGGAAATGGTATCAAAGGAAGTAGAGCCATGCAGGCCTTGAGGAAGGGGAAAGATTAACTGTGGCTTCCAGATGAAGGTGCCTAGGTCAGCAGGAAGACTGCATGTCTCCTCTTGAGTGTACAGAGCTCTGACGCTAGGCAGGAACTCCCCAGCAATCCCGTATTCCAGGGCTGGACAGACTGCAGAAAAGAGGACAAGGGAGGACTAGGAAGTCAGGGGGAAAGAGATTTAACTTATGTCCACCCAGGTGTCTGCAGTGTAGCTACGTGTTAGCTCATTTAGCAGAGTTCTGATCTAGCATGCACAAAGCTGTGGGTCCCATCCCCAGCACCCCTTAAACCAGCCATGCAGGTACACAGTTTTCACTGGAACAATTGGGAGATGGAGGCAGAAGGATCAGAAATTCAAGGTCATCCACTGCTATGGAACAAGTACAAGGCCAGCCTGGGCTGTAGGAAAACCTTTCTCAATAAAGAAAATAAAAGTAGTATGTCTAGTAGACATGACTTAGGACAGGTGTCTGAAGTGATGCTGGTAGGGGACGCGGGGCCAGGCAGGATGTCAATCAAGTACACGTTAAGCCTCCTTTTTGGTACACTGTTAGAGTCATGTGTCTACAGCACACCCTGTCTCTGTGGTGTTGAAGCTGTCAGAGGACCCCAGGACCACCCACCCTGCTTTTCATGGTTCACATCAGATAGTCTAACTATCCTGGACCTTTTCTACATGCTGTTCCACTTTTGCAGCCCTTGAGAAGGAATCCGATGGCAGTGGTCTAGATACAGAAGGTGTACTCTGAGATGTTACAATTCTGAGAAATGAGAACATTGTATCAAGTCACCAAGTCTCACTGAACTCACACTGGACAGGGTGTCCAGTTCACAGACATCTGCAGGGCAGCAGTAGTGCTCAGACACCATGTGGGGCTTAGGAATGGAATGGAACGTACAGCACAGCTCCAAACCCCAATATCAGTCGTCTGAAGAGCTGGAGAATCAAATGCTGCTTTGGGGTGTGCACCTCACTGACTCCTTAGAGTATTCACGGTAGTGTTGGCGTCTCAGTCACTGGGAGTTAGGAACCTGAAGAGAAGATGATCAAGAGAATTCTCAAACAATGGGAATGGAAGTAACTGTCAGCATAAGCGGAAGACAGTCTGAACATTTAACAAGGCCTTCCAGGACCCACAGTGACAGAGGCTTAGAGAACATTTGAGAGCAGAGTCGGGAAGAGTTTGAATCCTCTTTGTGGTACCCAGTAGAAGAGTCCCCTTAGTTAGAATGCTGATTGCCCTGCCATTGGGTATCGTGTACGGAGACAACCTGTGCTAGAATCCAGATGGACTTCCATTACATCCCGGAATGAGCCTGAGGCAAGACGAATCCTGGTTTTCAGATACAGATTTAGAAGGATAGAAGTTAGGTTTAGCTTGTTCTAAAGCTAAGGCGTGAGTACAGTCAGCAACAGACCAGCTAGTTCCCTCTCTCTGGCTTGGTGATCCTGGACCTCCCTAATGCTGCAACCCTGTAATACAGTTCCTCATGTTGTGGGACCCGTGAGATTCCCAACCATGAAATTATTGAGTTGCTACTTCATAACTGTAATTTTGCTGCTGTCATGAATCATAATATAAATATCTGATATGCGACCCCTCAGAGGGGTCACAAACAACAGGTTGAGAACCGCTGCTGTAGCCTCTGCCCTTCACCCCATACATACTGTTGTAGACTATGGGAGGAAGGGTGCACATGTCCAGACTTTAGTGGATAAAACTATATTAAAAACAAATGCAGAGCAATAACGGAGGATATAAGGGCAGTGGAGGGGGGATAAGAAGTCACAGAGTATCAACCATACAGATTCAGTGTTTCTAAAGTTTCTCACCATTGCCTGCTACAAGAGAATAGCTTCTCCATTAAAGAAGATGCTATAAATTATTAAAGAACAATTTAAACACACCCAGGAGCCACGCTGCAGTGAACATCCTGTTCCTTGAGAAAGGAGTTTAAGCTCCTGTCCAGACTCTGCTATGGGAATCCTCTGAAGCTGGCCCAGTGACTGACAGCTTCTGAGATACAAAGAGCCCTCTGTGAAGCTCCTATTCCTTTCCCATCTCCTCAGTGACATTAAAATGGCTAAAAATATACTGTATGGCTTGATATCCCCCCTTTGTAAAGGAAAGTACAGTCGTTCTTTGACCTTAGTTACCAAGCAAGTTCATTCCTAGGTTTGAAAACACAGCAGGGAAAACTACAGTAGCCGGGCCATTGATCAGTGACAGAATGCGAACCCAGCAGCCTGAGTACCTTGAAAACCACCTCCTCTGTGGCCAGTCATGTTCGCTTGTCTATCGCTACAATTCATATGCCGTAACACAATGTAGCTTTAAAAACACTGAGGGAGTAGTCATTATCTACAAAGGGGGATCAGTTAGGCTCTTCCATACCCCAAAATGCAAAAGTTAGAATCAACTTTCTTGTCTTACTCATCTGACAAATATTTATTCATTTCTGAGCAAGTGGCTATTTCAAAACTACCATGGCAGAAAAAAAAAACATATGTACAGAGCATTCCTTACGTGACACCAGGCTACAGAAGAAACAAGTATCAATTCTTCATAAGCCAAGAGAGCCTAGGAGTGTGCATATCCTATTCCTGTACAGTTACGCACCCTCAAGGACCCACAGAGTAAACACCCAGCCTTGTGCTATAAACAGCGCTATTCAAAACTCAACATACTCTCTAAAACAGACAGAATCCTGAAAGGTCAACACACTGCTTCCTGGAAAAATCAGATTGTTTTAGATTTCTGCTCAGTGGCTCCAGGTTATCTTATTATAACCAAATCCACAACAGCCTACAGGCAGCCTGCTACAAATATAGAGTGAGCAGTTAAGAACCAGAAACAGGAACTGGGGGATGCAAGGTCCCTGGAAACCCTGGGGACCTACCCTGTGATTGTTACAAAGGAAAAATATTTCCTGCTTTCTGAGTGGGGTGGGAGCCACAAGAGAGTTATTTCAATAACTTGAGATGACTGACAAAAAAAGTCATGGTGGGTTTAGCCCAAGCACTGGGACAGATTGGCGATCAGGTTCATGTATTAACTTGCCCAGCTGAGCTTGTTGGAGGACACTTTGGTTTCTGGTGCACATGGAAAATCGTCTCTACTTCTCTGTGGAGCCATGACAAATGGCTTTAGGTGAAAATGCTCACAGGGAGCTCACAGAGAGTCCAGGCAAGAAAAATCACAAACTCTGGAGTGATTTCAGAGGCTTCGTTGGCATGGTACACTCTGGATTTCGCTTCTATTCTAGGTGGAGCCCAAAAGTCCTTACATGGCCTTAGTTTAAGGTGAAATTCAATATCCTGGCGAAATGGTGGAGGCACCAATGAGTGGATTGAAAAATAAGATCTCAGTTGGGTGTGGCTCAGTGGTGGCTCAGGCTGGGATAACACTTTAGGTGCTAAGGTATACCATTAATACTTGATACTAGCCTAAGCTACAGTCGTAGCAGCCTGAGCTATGTTCAGGCCAGCCTGGGCTGCTGAGACCCTCTTGCCAAGGAAAACAAACAAACAAAGACTTCATCTAAGATATAAAGTTTCTCTGTACTGGCTGGCATCTGTGTTATTATCCTACCTGGGATCTTGGGGAGTGTTAAATATAAATCATCTCAGCTGTGAAATTAATACTGCAGGCTGGTCTCGTCTGCAGCAGCAGTGGGGAACTCTGAGAGTAACATGACTTTAGAGTCTCACTCTCTCCCTACAGAGCCTTCTGAATTTGGACCCTTCTGTCATTGGACTTTATTCATGTGTGCTCTTGCCTGGGACTTTGCTTCTCATGTTATGTCACAGTGACAATTTAAAGTGCAGTGTGTTCCTGGCACCAAGAGTAATGAATGAGTCACCTTCTGCCCCTCTCTCCTGAGTTTGGGCAGGAATTGGGGGGCTATCCTGACCCTCTGACAGCATCTGTTGCTGATCAGTGAGTAGGGACGCCTCCCTTTCTCTCACCATTATGGATTGATACAGCTTTGTCATCTGTTTCTTTTCAACTTCTTTTCCCTGAGATCACAAAATGCTGACAGAACACTGCTTTTTCTCCATGTGAGACCAAGGAGGATCATCCTGTGTTTAGTCTCTGCTGCTGTTTATGTGTGTGTGAATCCTTCAAAACTAATATTTAAAGGTCTGGATCGGCCGGTGTGGTGATGCATGCCTGTCAGCCCAGCACTTGGGAGGAAGACATGGGAGGACTGGTACAAGCTGCTAGACAGCCCGGGCTACATAGTGAGTTTCAGGCAAAGTAAAAGGAAGACTGGAGGTGAGGGAGTCATTGCCTATAGCATGTGAGGAGATGGCCTTCTCTTTATTTCTCCTCAAGATGGAGACTGAGATCCCTGTCTTCTCATGTCAGATCACTGTTCCTCGTCACCATGACTGTGTTCCTCCACATTTTCAATCCCCAACCCACCCATTCCAAACTCTAGTGATTCTTGTGTCCCCCTCAGGAATCAGAGGTCCTGGAGTGGCGAGGCTGAAGTTGAACAACACTTTAGTTGACAGCTTGGAATTTTCTAGCTTGTGTCTGGAGTGTTTCTTCTACAATACATGGGGCTGCTGCTGCTACTTCCTCTTTAACTTTCTTTGGTGAAACCATATATTTTATTACATGCATTTTATAATTCCTATCCTTTTGGAATACCTAGCGTTCATATGTGATGTGATACATGTAGCGTTCATATGTGATGTGATGCATTGCACTGTGTGGTCCCAGATAGACTAAGATAACACTCAGGGTCCTGTTCTCTGTCAAACACTGGAGGGTGAGATAAAGACAATTCATCCATCATCCTTAGGGCCAGGGTCTCAGAGCACATAATCATACATATGAATCAGGCATAGCTGTGCACATCTGTAAGCCTAACGCTGAGAAAGCTGAGACAAGGGATGAGGATTTCAAGAGCAGCCTTGGCTACCGAGACTGTCAGGGCTAACCTGAACTATCTGGGAACCTGTCTCAGAAACTAGATAAATGAATGCATTGATTAAGTCTTTAATTTTAATTAATCAAATACATACCAACTAAAAGGCTTAAAGGGAAAAAAATGCCATTGAAAAGCACAGGAGAAGGTGGTTCCTAGGAGTAAGTCAGCCAGCAACGGGAATTAGCCAGCCAGCAACAGGAATAAGCCAGCCAGCAACAGACACAGCCCTCACAAGAGACATTTAACTAAAATGTAAATAATATGAATGGTAAATTGAAAAAAAAATAGAAAGATATGACACATTTTAGGTAACCCAGAAGTGTTGAGGTTTGACCTGTTGCTATGTATTGTAATGCTAAATTCTGAACTGGAAGCTCTAGGCTCATGAGTGAGTTCTCATGCTTACCAGCTTTTGTTGTGCAAACCTTATTTTAAAACGATTGGTTAAAAAAAGTGGCCACAGCTAGTTACTATAGGCAGGTTCTGTGTTACTTGGTTGAGGGTGGAGAAGGAGAACAAGGATAGAGGAGAAGGTGCCGTGAGGAGAGATGGACCATGAGCATGTGGCCAGGAGAAGCAGCAAGTATTGGGGTACACCACTGGGGAGGTAGCCAGGAAAGCAGTGAGAACAGTAAATTAGGGGTTACTCCTTCCCGGTAATTGTCAAAGCCAAATGAAATAGCATCATCTGAATCTCATTCATTTGCAAATCAGTCAGGAATAAGCTTACATGGGTGGTACTACACAGAAGTGACACTAGGGACATGTCCCATCCCACAACAGTATTTTATAGAGATCCAAAGCAATGTTAATGAAATTCTAGTTAGACTTTTTTTTTGAGAAACTTTTTGTCCCCCAAAATTTAAATGAGGAATACGTATTTATTTTGATCATGGGGAAGAGCGGTGTGAGGGATGAAAGGACGGAGGGAGAGGCAGTGGGAGGAAAGATGGGTCACATGACATGATGGTGTGTACACATCCATTCAGGAGTGTGCACAATTAGCCCCCTTCCCTAAGTTTCTTGGGATATGTCAGCCATGCACAAATGCACATGTGTGCATACACACTTGTGTATACACACACTCAAAATTAACCCCTTTGGAAAGGATTCTTCAGCTTTCCTTAAACCGTATCACTCGTTCTTCCAAATCTTATCTGTGTCTTCAAATGTGGAATTGGAAATGACCTTGTAAGCATTTTTGTTGTTCTTCACAAATAGAGAGTTCATTAGCACAGAGCTTCACAGGAGGGCACATTATCAGCTCTAAATCATCCCTTGATAGAAATGGGAGCCCAGTTGTAAGAATTTGTATCCAGTGTATAAGACCATGAACTTGATAAAGCCACCCTTCATCTGTGGGGTTCGTCCCTGTAGCCTCAAAATGGAAATCAGTAGCAAGCACCTGTAACTGCTCAAAAGAATGGGTTTCAGGAAGCAGAGAGTTACAAATGACATGCCATCTACTGACATCAAGCATGTGACAGCTGGGAAAGGGTGCAAATGTTGAGTTACATGCATGCCCTCGTGAGCTCTGACAGACTCACTCACTCAAGGCTCCTGTGCCCTCAATAGCACTTATTAAGATACTGATGAGCTTCAGAGCCCTAAGGACCCAGTCCCTCTCAAACACCCTGTGAACACTGCTGCAGTGAGGACCAAGCCCGTCATACATGGGGCCAGGGATGGGGGTATTTAAGGCCCAAACTACAACAGACTTCCATGAGGAAAATATCAACGGCTTACGTCTCTCCCATGCTTCCTAGAATAGGGATTTTAGGGAGGAATGCTGTGGCTTGAGTCAAGACTCTTCTGAAATGCTGTTAGGTCAAGAGTTGTTGTTGGCAATCCCCCTTCAGGAGGGAGGAGGAGGGGCATGGGAGAAAGACCCTAAGAAGAATCCACGTGTCTCGTGAGAACTCTCTTTGTGACACATATTTCTTATAGTTATAACATAAGTGGAGTTCAGTAGTGACAAACATGTCCAAATGCAGGCTGGGGAAATGGGGGGATTGCTCAGTGGGTAGAACATGTGTTAAGACCTGAGAACAGCCACGTGTGTATCAAGTCCCATGCTCCCACAGTGACATAGGTGATGGCGACATGGCAGGCTCTGGAAGCTCAAAGGCCACCCAGCCTGGAATCAGGGACAGGAAAGAAAGATCCTATCTCAAGGTGGAATGTGAGAACTGACACCAGAGATGGCTCTCTAACCTCTGCATGAGCACCATGGCAGCCGTGTGTACATGCACACACACTCATATATACACATTCACATGGACACATAAACTACATGCACCACACATACATACACCATGCATATACACATGCACACATACACACGCCCACAGACATATACATGCACATATATATGCATACTCAGATATCTACATACACACTCACACATATACACACACACCACACATACACACACCACACATATACACTCACACACATACACTCACACATACACATACCTACACAGGCACACACACATGCATAGACACACATATACTCATGTATTCATACACACATGTTTATACACTCATCCACTCACTCACCCACAGATGCACTCATACCCACACACACAAATATTTTTTAAAATATCCAGTTTATAGCATGAAAACAGCAGATTCATTTGAAATACAACTTCTGTCATAAGTCCCTTGAAACAAATGAAGTCGTGTAATGGGAGACTTCAGGACATGCAGAGTGGACATGCAGCTTAGAACAAAGGGCCTGAGGAAGCCTGTTGGTATCCACAAAGGGGAACACTACACACAGATCCAAAGATCGATGGCAGGGAACACAAGCATGCAGCACAGTGGCCTCTGTCTGTTTCTCAAGAGTGGGTCACTTCAGGGAGACTGGAACAAGCACTGGCCCACACTGGGCATCCACCATCTGGTGTCCCCAAGTGCTAGGGTTCCGATGAAGCCAGCTTTACAGCTGACTTCTCAGGGTCAAGACAAAGAGTTGAGGCCCACAGTCAGAAACTGGGACCACACAAATTATCACCAAGAGCAACTATCAGGCTCTTCTGTAACACTTGGCCAATCGCAGCGGAACTAACACCAGGGAAGAGCAGTGTTACATAGTTTCTAGAGGAGCCATGTTGCCAACAGGCAAGACTCAGGCCTGATTCATTTTGTGCCCACCTGGTGCCTCAGACGGCTGCTTCTGAAACAGTGGGTTGTGATCCTTATGGGATCATATTACTGAATGTAGGGGGTCATAAAAATTTGGCATTAGTTGACGGTTTCTTTAAAGATTTATTATTTTATTGGGAATTTCATATGCGTGTGTAATGACTTCCCAATCCTCCTCAGTCCCCCCACCCCTCCCTCTTGACTTCATGTCTTCCATTTTAAGTCCACTGAGTCCGTTTAGTGTCCCCAGTATGTGAATGGCTATACGGCTGTCAACTTGGGCAGTTATCAGTTAACAGTAGCTCCTCAGATAGAGGTGAGACCTGGTAGCCTTTTTTCCCAGTCCATTTTGCTGGGTTGATCTCATGCAGGACTTGTGCATACAGTTATAGCTCATATGTGCAACAGTCATGTCTTGTCTGGAAAATGCTTTGTTTTTTCCTTGCCTTAAGTCTATTTGTCAAAACAGTTTAGGACACTGGTCATCTGCAAATAGTGTGTAGGTAGGTGGGTCCCAGCAGTCCATCTGTCTTCACGTTGGCAGGAGCCTTTTCTATGGGACCTTCACAGGGTCCTGGGCACCTTAGGGAGCCTGGGCTGGAGCTGGAGCCTGGGCCTTAGCTGGAGCTGTGGCCTCTGCCTCAGTTTGAACCTTGGGCTTTGGTTGGCAGAGCCTACAACCTTTGGCCATGTAGCTTTGGATGCATTTCCCAAGCTTGGGGTGAGCGATGAAATCAAGACGGTCGAGTTTGTGGCTGGGGCCCTTTGACATCTTGGGCTTAACTGCCCTAAGCATCACAAGGGCCTTGCTGGCCTCTGTGAGTGCACTCACTGCCTTTGCATTGTTGGGTGCATCTTCGTCAGATCTTTCTTGTTGTGCTTCTTGACAAAGACCATGTTCCTCAGGAACCTGTGGTCAACCCCTTAAGAATTTTTACCTTTCTGGCCAGGGTTTCTTGATGCCATTTCTGTGCCATTTGCGGGACTGGTTGTGTGTGGGGTAGCTCTTGAACTTGGCCATAGCTGCATGGTAACCCACGACTCCCTGGAAAATACTTGTACGCAGCAATCATCTACTACTTCCGGCTCTGACCTCTCTTCCACTATGATCCTTTAGCCTGGGGTTGGAGGGGGGCAGAGGTAATATAGATGTCACAGTTAAGGCTGAGCACTCCCCTGGCCCTTATTTTCTGCACAATGACCAATTGTGAGTTTCTGTATTAATCACTACCTACTGCAAGAAGTAGCTTCTATGATGACGGTTATAAGATGTACTAACGGCAGTTTAATATTATGTTCCTTTAGCAGAATAGTAATGGTAGATTCTCCCTGGGGTCCCTGACCTTCTCAGGCATGAGTTCTGTCAGATGACAGGAGCCAGTCAGACACTGGTTGGTTGCTCCCATGAGCATGCACGCCACTATTGCCCAGTGAAACGTTCATGCCATGCCAGTCATGACTCTAGCTTGCAGGGCTAGGAGCTACGTATCACCACTGATGACTTTTGTCATCGATAGTACGCATAGCATCTGCTCCGCCCGAGTTAACAAGTAGAGATGAGCTTCCAGGTTGGTGCCATCTTGAATCTCCATGTCTTGTGACTTGCGTGTGTCATTTTCAGTGGACTGTCTTTTACAGCTATAAATTTTAGTTACCATGGCAATTTAATAAAACATTACTTGTCAGAGTGGAACCAAGTTTTTATCTAGTGTCCCTATTATTTTTGAACAAACCATTTATTTTGTTTTATTTAAAATTTCTTGCATGAGTACTTTTTAAAGTTCAGTTTGTTATTTCCAAAAGTTTTATAAATTTTTTGAGGTTAATATAATTACATTTTGCCCCTTTTTTCCCTCCCTCCAAGCTCTCCCATACATCTCTCCACCCTCCTTTAAATTCATTGCCTCTGATTTTGTTGTTACTGCATGTATATTATGCTCAGATATAGCTTGTTCCATCCCTGTAAGGACTGTACGTATGTCATTTCTACCCACCCTCTCCATGGCCCAGCTCTGCCTGTTTTCCTTCCCACTTCTCAAATCCCTTCCTGTGCCTTATTGTTGCATACACACATGCACACACACATGCACACACACATGCACACACATGCACACACACATGCACACACACGTAACTACAACCTGATGAATCCACTTAGTGTTACTCTTATGTGTATGCTCTCTGGTGTGTAGCTCCAGATCTGAATTTTAGTATGTGAGACTATAACCTGCAGTAAACCATAGCAACTAGGAAAGTAGAACAGGACCATGGAGTTAGCTCTAGAGAGGGGATACCAGGACACTGTTTGGCCTAATGTTATCATTACCCAGATGTTATGTGATGTTATCTCCAAGCAGACATTATCAGTAATGCTTAGGTTCTATATCAGCCTACTTACTTGGCCTTGTTTCCTTGGGGTGGATGTTATGAGCTGACCTGAATCATAAAACCTTCGTCCCTTTTCATGGGAAAACATTCTTTTTATTCTAAACCAGTTTTTAAAGAATTTTATTTTTTATTTATGTGTTTATATGAGTGTATGCCACATATGTGCCTGTCCCCTAGGAGACCAAAAGAGGGGATCAGATTCTCTGGGGCTGTAGTTCTGGTGATTGTGAGCTGCCTGACATGGGTGCTGAGAACCAAGCTCAGGTCCTCTAGAAGAGCAGCTAGCACTCAACTCCTGAGCACCCTCCAGCCCTTATTCGAACTCAGGTCTTAAATGAACATCCAGGGCTTTCTTTTCGCTTTTGACTATACTTTGTCTATCATGGCTTTCTATCATTCATGTAACAGTCGGCTGTTCTTCAATGATGCTGGTATCTTCACGATACTGGTTTAATCTGATCCATGAAGGCTGTAGTCATACTGCAGTTACATTTCTTTCTACAGAGTAACTTTCATTTAGAAGATGTTTAGTGAAAGTCCAACAGAGACCATTTATCCTTGAGACATGGATACTTTTCCTTGAGACTGTCTGGGGATAGGCGAGCCCTGTTCTGTGAAGCTTGCACTCTGAAAGTACAGATAAATCAGTGCACATTTATGGAACGTTGACTGAGTTCCCAGGACTGTGTTAGGAAATATGGGGAATACAAAATAATTTAAGACTCCATCTCTGCCACAAAAGTACAACCTTGTAATAGTTACAGACACGGAACAGCACACTATTTATTTATTATATCAGTTTAGTCTGTAGCTACAGGCTCCAAGCTAAGTTCTGACTACCCCAAACTTGGTTTGGATCCTAAAGATATTTAAACTGCTTCAAAGTAGAAATTCATATGTGCACTCATAAAACTATAATTTCTACAGTGGATATCTATAAATAAATTTCAGTGACCACAACAGGGACAGAGAATAACTCTACCCCAGAAAAGCAGTGCCCTTAATGTTTCATGCGAGATTAGAAGAATATAGGAATTAATTCTATTTCTGAAGTAAAGTTACAAGGTATTATAAAGGCGGGATTTGTAAGGACATAAATGTTCGTGTAGGGGAGTCTCGCAAATAAGGACTTTGGAGGGAAGGAGGGGATGGAAGGATGGATGGATGGATGGATGGATGCAGACAGACAGATGGACAGACGGACAGACAGATGGATTGAAATAATAAAGGCATGAAGACTTAAGAGATTCTTCTTTCCATGTGACACGAGCTGAGGACATTTGCTCTCTAAGGAGTGGGAATGCTGGCACTCTGAAGGTCCGCCATTTTAAACCAAAGGAAGTGGCATCTTCCTGCTCAGATCTCCTCAAAAGCTGAGGAGATTCTGTAGTGACACCCAGACCTGGAGCCGTGGAAGTTGCGGACAGATATGGTGGTGTTCAGTGCTGTAATGTAGGTGTTACACGCTGTTCTCAAAACATATTGCCTACCACAGTATGAGGCTGAGGGGTGGTTTCTTTTCTGAAACTCCTTGGACACTAAGCTAGACACTTCCATAGTTTTAGAGTTTCTGCAACCCCAACCCCTAAGTCTTTGCCTAGATAAGCAGATCATTAGCCACGGCAGCATTCTATTTGTTAAGAAACTGCAAGTGTTCTCTCTAGAAATACAAAATGTGAGCATGTTTATGGCTTCAGTTAGAACAGGTCAGTTTTAAGGGAAAAAATCTTTCCTTAAAACCTTCAACAGAAAATGTGATCTGGACATGCATTTGACAGGATTTTAGGTACACTCGCCCATGTCAGCGCGAATGGACACCAGAGGCTGACGGCAGGGGTCTTCCTCAATCACTTCTCCACATTAGGTTTTTGAGACAAGGTCTATGTAGCCCTGGCTGTGCTGGAGCTCCCTGTTTATGCCAGGCTGGCCTTGAACTCCAAAGATCCACCTGCCTCTGCCTCCTGGTGCTGGGTTGCAGACACATGGCACTGTGCCTCTTCTGTACGGGTTATGGAAATTCAAACTTAGGCCCTCATACTTGTGAGGCAAGCACTTTACCCACTTGGCATCTCCCCAACCCTGACTTCAGTTTTGTTCTGAAAAACTAATTGTGGTATAATAGAAATAGGTTTCATTAACCTCCTTAAACATAAACTTCAAAGTACCTCCACTTCCTTTGGGATGTTCCCGTGTGACTGAAGTAGAAGCAGTTAAGCCAGCCACACCAAGATTGGGGGAGACCCAAGACCCAAGGCTAAATGCCTACCCACTTATCAGTGCAGGTGCCTGCTGCCTGGACTCCTCATGCAGGAATTATTGCAGATGTACAAGCATAGAGGGAAGGCCAGGCAAGAAAACCGTTTAACTAAAACCAACAACAGCAGCAGTAACCATGAAAGTAGGGTCAGGAAAGAGCTGGGTGAATTAGGGAAAAGGAAAGGGAAGTGGGAGACAGTACAGAGAAAGACTGGTGTCCCCATCTGAGTTCACTGTCACCCTAAGACAGAGACACTCCTGGACTAGTCCTGTTACATCAGCTCCGAGAAAAGAGAAGTGTCTGAGTAATGACTCTTGTGTGGAGGATGTGGTCCAGAGCTAGTGTGCTATCTCCAACACTGTAGTAGTACACAGCCTTACCCACAGAAAAAGACTCCAAGGAGAAGCCTTAAAGAGAGCATTCCATGAGCTGACTTCAAGGAACAGTCCCACAACTGGAGCTCAGACCTGACCTGATCCTACCAGTCCCCAGAAGGTCCAGCACTTTTCCTTAAAGATGGCCATCTCTATGACCCTGGTCCTTTATGACCCTGGTCCTCCCAAGATGGAACAAAGAGGAGTCTTAGCTCTGCTCATCGACAGCTGCCCAACACTTGCAACAGCTCCCACTTAAGGGGGAGCCTTATGATGTCACAGTGGATGGCAGCTAGACTCCTTTAGAATAATGTACTCTGTTATTCCAACAGATTGGACCATAGCAGTTACCATCATCATACTCCCTGAGAGCTATAGAGTACTGTTCTTGGATTGTTATGGCAAATTTCTAGAATAATCTACAGTTTTGAAAATTCCTCTTAAAATGCTTTTCTTATTTATTTAAATGTTTCTAGCATTGAGTTCTTGGTGCTGTTGATATACTGTGGGTAAACCAGGAGATTTATGGGGTTTATTTTCTTTAAACATTCCCAGTTTCTCTGGTTGTATTCCTACTCACAGACGTATCAGCAACCCATAACTGCTGAATCAGAGGTCGGGCAGCACTTGCTCCTGTACATCATGTCTTGCTCTTGCATAGCCTTTGCCGGATAAGTTCAAGGGCATAGTTGTAGATAAATATTTCAAATTTATCAAGGACATAAACCAAATAAACTGTTAAATGGTATATATCCCTAATGTTTATCCAGAGGTTTTTATATCCGCTGCATTTCCCCATCTGCCTTTAACTTTGAAATAGATGCTTCCCACCAAAATCACTAAATCAGTAAAATAATTCACTGATCTGCTTGGAAAATGCCTTCAATCCTTCTGATTCCTGAACCCACCCTCAGTTTTCAGTCCCTCATTAGAGGCCTTAGCCTTGTTTTCTGTGGAGCTGTGTTCCTAAGCAGAAGAAAACAGACAATATCAGTGTAACCAAAATATAGGACACAAACCACCCCAGGTGTGTGGGAAGTGCCAGGTCAGCCAGGAGTCAACAGCATCAGATGGTAAGGGTAGACACTGTCATCCTGTCGTCTCTCAGAAGCATCACTGTCAGTGCCTGTGGTGGTGGAAGAATTGTAGTTATGGATCCAGATGTCAAAACCGATGAGCTTAATGTAAATGTGATGCCCTCCCCACTCCGGCAACCCCTGGATCTTCAATAGTCAGCACTTAGCTCTGTTGATTTGGAGAATGTACATAAGAAATTGTTTCATCTCAGAAGAAGGTAGTTATTGGCCAGATGCTTCCAGATGTTAATGGCTTCTGAGTATAGGCATGCATGTACTTCTGGGACCCATTATCCTTGGTGTCTATCTGATGTTCACTGTTCCTAATGTGTGCCACCATGAGACCAGGCCATGGTGCCTGTCTCTGAGGACTTACAGTGTTTAGGCATTCACTTGGTCCATATAATGAAACCAGTGGCATCTCATATTTCTCAAGCAAAAAAAAATCTGTTGATTTATATTCATAAGATATGCCTGATGTCTGGTTTCTGTGAAACATATAGAATGTATGTTAGTATATATACTAACTAATGGTAGTTACCTTCTACCACTGAGAAACTTCACACGTATACCATATGTATGTCATCTTCTTCACACTGAGAAAGATCCTGGTTTCTGTACAGTCCTTCCTGGAGCTCCTCTTTCTATCTCAAGGACACAAACTCCTTGACCCAATCAGTGTGGGTTGTGGGTGCATCACTTGTAACCAGTGCAGCAGTCTGCGATGCTGATACCTGGGCGCTGGGGTGTGGGCCTGATGTAATGTTGGCAACTCCACATCTTTGATTTGATTCTCTACATGTAAAAAGTCACCTCTGTACTCTTGCTTACTGACCATCTTGTAAGTTTTGAGCATCCTCACTAAAAAGACACAATCCAGACAACAGAGTATTTCTTCCTTTTTTTCTTGCCTCGAGTTTATTTGTGAAAACAGCATAGGACACTGGTCATCTGCAAATAGTGTGTAGGTAGGTGTGTCACAGCAGTTCGTCTGTCTTCACGTGGGCAGGAGCCTTTTCTATAGGGCCTTCACAGAGGCCTGGGAGCCTGAGCTGGAGCTGAAGCCTGGGCCTTAGCTGGAGCTGCGGCCTCTGCCTTGGTTTGAACCTTGGCTTTGGTTGGCCGAGCCTACGACCCTTGGCCATTTAGCTTTGAATCTGCTTCCCAAGTTTGGGATGAGCAATGAAAGCCAGACAGCTAAGCTTGTGGCTGGGGCCCTTTGGCATCTTGGGCTTGATGGCCTGAGGCTTCACAAGGGCCTTGATGGCCTCTGCGTGTGCACTCACTGCCTTTGCATTGTTGGCCTTTCTTGTTGTGCTTCTTGGCAAAGAGCATGTTCCTCAGGAATGTGGGGTCAACCCCCTTAAGAGATTCATATCTTTGTGACCAGGATTTATTGATGTTATTTCTGTGCCATTTGAGGGACTGGTTGTGTGTGGTGTGCTTCTTGGACTTGGCCATGTCTGCATGGTAACCTGAGGCTTCCACAGAGCCTGGGACCGGAAGCAACAGAGTATTTATTGTCCAGTGCCGGGGGGAGGGGACACATTTTGCCTTGTTTCTTCTTACAACTAATGAAGACAAACATTTTGCTCAGTTCTTGTAGGTGTGTGCATTTGTGTTCCAAAATACCACAGCCATGAGCTTGTGCGTGCTGTTAAATAGGAGCTCTAGTAAACAACCAGTTAAACTCTCACAATTTGCTAGAGAATTTTTTCCCTCTCTTGTTTCTATGAGTCCAAATTTTCTCCGTGGACTTTATGCTGTTGCCTACCATTTCATACGTTTTAAACACCATCATTAAGGGAATCTAGACAGCTGGTTATTATGTAGTACAGTTAGGGAGAAACTGAGCAGACTGTGAAAACACTCAGAGGCACCTGAAGAAACTCAGTAATACTGACTACTAGGAGCCAACCCAAAAAGACCACATGGTATCTGTGGAACATTCTGGAAAAGGCAAAAAACTTTAAAGAGGGTAGAAATACCAGTGTTTGGGAGTGTCTTAGTTAGGGTTTTACTTCTGTGAACAGGCACTGTGACCAAGACAAGTCTTATAAGGACAACATTTAATTAGGGCTGGCTTACAGGTTCAAAGGTTCAGTCCATTATCATCAAGGCAGGCGCATGGCAGCATCTAGGCAGGCCTGATGCAGGCAGAGCTGAGAGTTCTACATCTTCAACTGAAGGCTGCTAGTGGAAGACTGGCTTCCAGGCAGTTAGGATGAGGGTCTTAAAGCCCACACCCACAGTGACACACCTACTCCAGCAAGGACACACTTCCCAATAGTGCCATTCCCTGGGTCAAACATATTCAAACCATGGCAGGGGTTGAGGGCAGAATTCTGGAAAGGCTGGGAATGGCTAGGCTAAACACAGAAGTCTTGTAGGTCAGTGAGACAGCTCTGCAGGATACAAGTAGTGATGAATAGGACTTAGAGTTGGCCAAACCAGGAGATTCTCAAGACCAAGTGAGACCTCTAAAGTGACTGTGAACTTTGGAAAATAATGCCACGTCTATATAGATTCATCCTATACATTGTTATAGTGTACCACCATTAGGGGTGCTGGTGAAGGAGTCTGCACATCTATGAAGGAGAGGCTTATGGGATATCTCTGAACCTTCCTCTCTATTCTGCTGCCAACCTAAAACTTTTCTAAAAAAGAAAAACAAGTCATTTAAATAACAGAGGGGGATGAGTGTGTACACAGGCAGGAAGCAATGGCACCACACAGTTTTGCTTTCCCATTTCCCCTGTAGTCAAAGACCTTGTTTGTCCTGGTGGCTGTGATGAAGCGTGTGGTTCTCACGGATGTCTATTTTTGTGCTCTGGGGTAATTGTCCCCAAGACTGGGCTTGGAGGATAGCAGGCTTATGAATAAGATGTTTGCTAAGCCCCAAAGTGTTTGTTCCTTCAGCACCATCTGCCCTGACCTTTTAGTTTCTTCTCATTCCCTGAAAGGTTTTGTGATACTTAAAACATTTCCAGTAACCTTGAAACAAAGTTGGCACTCTCTGAATTAATCCTTCCACCACAAAAGCAAAACAGGTGCCTTTTGGCCATGGTTCTTGTTTCTCTGGGATCTGGCTTCAGGGAGACTGAACTCAAGTTTGCCCCCATTGACTGATACCTTAGCGGCATGAGAGTTACTTCCCTCCTGGTTTATCCCTCTGCACAGGAGAAGTGAGTAAACTGCCTCCCTGGTGGTTTTCACTTTCACTCAGTGCCACCTTTTGTTCCTGTCTCTGGAACCTGCTGTGTAGGTTCCCACCATCCCTTCCCCAATGCCCTATCCAAGTCTAGAAGCTTCAAGACCCAATCAAGATAGTTGTACCTCCTCCCTGGAGCCTCCCCTGACTCCTCCATGCTCAGGATCTTACTACGTTTTCTATGCCACAGCCATGGAGGGCATGCTGCCTCATTTGTACTCTTACCGAGTTCATATGCATGTCTTTTACATCTCTAGCAAGGCTGCAGAACAACCATCTCCCCAAGGTCTCTGCTTTTTGCTACACTGTATCATCTAGCTGATACTTGGTAGGCTTAAAAGTGCTTCCTCCATGTCTCTGAACAACTCATGGAAAATACAACTTGGGGAAATAGTTCTCACTGCATCTAAGGACGGCAGAAACAACTTGATTTGCTCTGTCTGTTTTGGGGCACCCCTGGTTATCAGTGCTTTAGGGTAGAGCATATAGTACCAGCTAATGCATCTCTGTGAAATAAGTGGAGGATAAAAGAGTTAAAACATAGGTGTATATTTAATATCAAGGTTTGTCAAGACATTAACATTATAATGAATCTGTGTTGCTTGGCTCGTGCCAAGATTGAACTTACACTGCCAAGTCACCTCTTCCCATAAAAGGCTGAGTATTTTTAATATATTTCGCCTACTTGTTTATTGTTCTATTCTACCAGTTTGCATCAAGTCTGCCATAGCTACACTGGAATTGTATCTCAGTTGGTAGAATCCTTGCCTAGCATGCACAAAGTCCTAGGTTCAGTCCCTAGCATGCACAAACCAAGTACATGCCTCAGCACTTGGAAGGTAGGGACAGGAAGATCATGAGTTCAAGGTCACTGTCAGCTACTTAGCAAATCCAAGGCCATGTATCTGAGACACAACAAGACCCTTTCTCAAAAGAAGTGTCTACCCAGTGGCAACAGTCTATAACTTTTCTCATCACTGGTTCTCACAAATTGTCCAAGTACTGAGGGTAGGTGACTGAATGTTCAGTGCTAAATGGGGTGTCTATATCGATCTCCCTGACCAATAGCTTGTAGATTACAAAATAAGAAGGGACAGAAAGAATGTAACCGCCATAGGCTAGGGAGGGGGCCATGAGATGCTGTCTGCCGACCATGCCGTGACCGTGGCATTCATAAACACACAGCAGCGCATGAGAAGGATCTCCAATGTGAAAGGCAGGTGGGCTCATGCAGACCCTCCCCTCACTGAGAAGCTGTTGGTAGTTGGTGTTACTTAAGGAGGGGAGTTATGCTCTCTTGCTCTTGGCTTCTTGTTCCTTCTCTGTCCTCTTGCCCCTTCCTCCCCTCCCCATTCCCTTCCTCCCCATCTCCATGTGTTCATGACTAGCCTCTACTCCACTCCTCTATTCATTCCCCCATTTCTCTGCTTCACTACCCTCTCAGCTCCCCTCCCCATGTCCTGAATAAACTCTATTCTATACTATAAAAAAGGGGTGAGTCATTTTTCCTCAGGGATGTGCTGATGGTCAGCTGTCACGCTCCAGCAGGTATCCCACACCTAAGGCATCACTAATCGGATGCATAGTGTTATTTTTAAAAAGACATATTAATGGGAGGGGAGAATCGAGAAGTGAGAGAGAAAATTCGTTGGACATGGTTAAGGTACACTGTGTATGTGTATGAAATTACCAACAAAAAATATTCTTTTTTAAAAAAAAATCTGCCTTAGCAGCATATATGGGCTGGTCCGAGGCCCCAGCACATTGACAGCAGAGGCAGGCCTGAGCTGGCCTCAGTGGGAAAAGATGTGCCTAACTCTCCAGAGAGACTTGAGGCCCCAGGGAAGGGGATGATGGGAGGAAGCACACTCTCAGAGGCAAGGGGGAGCCTTAACCAAGCTGAGCAGCAATATTGTAACCAATGTAAAGCCCTCAAAAGACAAGGCACAGACTAAGGAATACATCAGAATTGAGAGTGAATGCTGTATCTTGTCTAACTTTGTTAGTAATATATACACATGATTGTGGAAAACCTTGTAAAATGCTGGACTTCAAAACACCCCATTTATGTGCAGAGTCCTGATGGAAAAGATAGCGAAGCACACAGGTGGGCTGCAAACCCAGACAAGCATGTCCTTGGAGCAGGATCAGAACACTGAGTGGGCTAAATCAACTACCAGGCTTTCTTCCAAAACTGAACCCACCAGACAGGACCTTAGCTGCTGCCAGGAAAAGGGAACCAGAAGGGGGCTCCAAGCGAGATAAGAGCCTGGAGTCTGGTCACTCTTTGAAGCCAAAGCCCCTATTCCCAGAAGGATCTGGAAAGAACGGTAACTGGCCAGATGCTGGTGCCTCGAGGGAGCGCCCTAGGGCTCCTCCCGGCTGAGCTCCACTTAGCCTGCTCTTCGTCTCCATCATGAGCCTGGCAGCTGACAACACCCCCAGTGAACCACCAACACTCTGTGAGAAGGCCCAGGGTCAGCCCCAGGGCCAGGTGAATGCAGAAATCACAAGAGCACAGTCAGGCAATAGAACCCATCTCCCAATGCAAATGACCTTCCCCAGAATGGGTGAAGAAAACTGGGGAAAAAAAATGCTGAGATCAAGCTGGGTTGAACACATACATAATCCCAGATGGCCAAGGCAGGAGGATTACCATGAGTTTGAGGTCAGCTTGCACTGAATAGTGTGGCTCCTTGCCTCAGAAGGAAATGGGGAAAAAAATGTCTTTTAAGGAAAGCTAATGTTAAAATTAACAGAACACCGATTCCATCAAGGTCAGATCGTGTTTTAAAACAATGGACTGTGGATTTTAAATGATTCTATTCAGAATGGCCAAAGAGACAGCGATACAACTGCAACGGGAACAAAAGCTATCGGGTAGCCATGACGGGAGTGTGGAGACAGATGTGTAGAAATCTTGGAAATAGAAAGTTGGTGGGGAGTTGGAGGTGAGATGGCGTGCAGGCTGCCTTCAACCCCCAGCCCCCAAACCAGCACCTACAAAAGTGAACTTTAAGCATTAGCTGAAGCCTGGAGACATGGCTTAGTAGTTATAAGAGCACATCCAAAAGTCAAGGGTTCAATTCCCAGCACCCACATGGAAGCTCACGACTGTGTTCTGGGCAATCCAGTGCCATGCTCTTGCTTCCTTAGACACCAGACACAAACATGGTACACAGACATGCAGGCGGGCAAAACACCCATACACGTAAAATAAAAATTAATTTAAAAAAATCAACTGATAAAGCATGTGCCCTGCACCCAGCTGTCCAAATCAGCAGTTCATTAGAAGTGAGGTCTGTGTTCACCCAGATCTGAAAAGGGAGAGGGGAGGACTGCAGAGTGCAGCCTGGCAGGGGAGGAGGGACTAAAAGATGGGAGCACGTGTCCCTGCGATGAAGAAAATGGAGTCAAGTAATGTAGCTTTGGATGATATTTTCTTAAAAAGTCCTTTGAGCAGGATGATCAAAGGTTGGAGCATGGATGATCTGCATGTATCTAAAAGTAAAGAGACACGTGAAAATGCAGGCTTCACAGTAAAATCTTAACAGGAGAGAGAGAGAGAGAGAGAGAGAGAGAGAGAGAGAGAGAGAGAGAGAGAGAGAGATTGTTCACTAAACAATGCAATTAATTAATTGGCAGCAGACATCTTGCCAGCAAATAAACAGGAGAAAATGGAATCTTGATTTGAAATGTGGAGGGGAAATGACTTTCTACACAGAGCTGCAAAACTCACCAATGTATTCTGCTATTCTTCAAGATAGAGCTCCGAGCCCCAGCTACCACACACAAAAGACTTGGGTTCAGCGTTTGTTAGGGAAAGTAAGCTTTTCAGTAGGAGGAGGGGAGCTCAGAGCAGGGAGCACGAGGTGAAAAATGTATAAAATTCACTGGGAAAGGATAAAAATAATTTTTAGTTTTAAAAAATGTATTGCTGAGTACAGCTCTGCAGCTAAGAGCGCTTGTTTCTCTTCCTGAGGATCCAAATTTGTGTCCCAGTACCCGTGTTGGGCTGTTCCCTACCTGCCCATAACTCTAGCTTGAGGAATGTGATGCCTCCTTCTCCTGGCCTCTGTTATATCTAAACATATGTGGCACACACACATAGAGAGACACACATACAAACACAGACACACACATATAAAAAAATAAATATACCTTTAAAAAGATGACTTTAAAAAAAATAAAAGCATTAAAGACCTATTCAGACATACCAGTTACATAAAATAAAAAGAGGAGTATAGGTCTTGGGCTATATGATGTCACTTTCATCACTTGATTTAATGCCTTGGTCTCTAGAACTATAAAATGGGAACCATAAGCATGCTGCCTTATCAGATTAAGGGGGAATTAAACCAAACATGGAGACACACACTGGTAACCGCAGCCCTTTCGGGGTAGAATCAAGAGGAACAGGAGTTTAGAATCATTCTTGGCTACATGGGGTGTTCTCCAAACAGTATCCTGTCTAATAAAATAAAATTTAAAGGTGACAATTCAGAATTAATACTGATTCTAGAATAAGGACAGATTCGTGTTGAGCACATCATACATGCGCTGCTGAGGTCTTTACCATCGTCATCATCCTTATCCCTAGAAGAGGTAGAAGAGGTATTCTTCACGCCCACACTAATAGCACCAGACGGAGGAGGACTGGTGGTGGGCCTGGGTGTCTCTCAGCAAGTACACACTTGGGCAGGGTGTTTACTAAGCCTTGGTTGCTTCCACTGGATTTCAGCGTTGAGGGTCTGTCTAGTGGGCTACCCGTGCCCTGTCCCTGCTCATAGTCACACACTGTGCTACTGCAGGGCCACTTTGCAACCGTGTGCTCAGTTTCTACCTCTGTAATCAGTGTGAAGATTTTGGCTGTCAGGAGGCCCTTGCTCTTGAGGAGTTCCCAAACACTGGGCTTATACATATACAGACTGACTTGCTCTGTTTTCTCCATTTTACATCGATTCATTTGTGTGCACACGTGGGGATCGGTCCTCTCCTTCCACCATGTGGTCTCTGGGCTTGAGCTCCAGACGCCAGGACTGCCAGCCAGTGCCTTTATCCCCCACCACACAGCCCCAAACCAACTTTGCCTCATTATTAATCTCATTCATCAAAGCTTATAATCAATTTCATTCATCAAAACTTATTATTCATTTCATTCACTAGTACTCGTTAATCTCGTTCATAATACTCTGTGCTCCTTGGTTGATCATTGTCCATATTGTTCTGTTTCTGACCCTCTTTGTGGAGGTGACTTCTCTAATTTGATTCAAGCATTATCCTGCCTCATACCAGACAAGTAGCATCCTGTCTCTTCCGTATTGCACTCCTCAGAGCTGGTCGATGCTCTTAGTTCATAGTCTTCTCAGCAGAGCCTGGCAGGGCAGCTGAAGGGCTCAAGGTTGTCCTCCAGGGCAGCAAATGAACGCATGAATACATTGCTATTGGGCCTTGTTTGTGTTCTCTCGTCTCTAAAGAGCGTGGAATGCTTCCATGAGAGCCCGTTACATCAAAGCCAGTTATGTTAACCATGCATGTAGTGTACAATGTGGGCGGAGGAGAGGGGCAAACAGGAGGACCAGGAATTACTTCCATATTTCTTCTTTTCAACGTTTACACATCTCTCACAAGTGTAGACAACATCCCGAGCCGGCAGCTTCCCGTAAGGGCAAATACTAATTCTCACTGCAGTGAAGAAATACAAAGATTAAAAATACTGAATATTCCCTAAACACTCACGTTGCTATGACATGTTCTATATCCTGATGCTGCTTTGTGTCAATCCTTGATGTAGCAAACAAAATCAGATATTTCGTTTTTCCATAACATGAGCTAAGAATAAAGTTTTGGTACTGGAGTCGAATGTTATGCTCTCCAGGCAGAGGAAATGGACATTTATTGGATGTTATTGCTACTTTCTTGACACTAATGACATTACAAAAGCTCTTTGGGTAATATAATTTGAAACTATTATTTCTGTGTTTCAGGTCATGCAAGACAAGATCATCTGCCTTCCAAAAAGAGTGCAGCCTGCTCAGAACCACTCTTCCCTTTCCAATGTCTCCCAGGCGGTTATCAGTACCACCCCACTGCCCCCACCTAAACCCTCTCCGACCAACCCCACGACTGTGGAGATGAAGGGACTGAAGACAGACCTGGACCTTCAGCAGTACAGTTTCATCAACCAGATGTGCTATGAGCGAGCCCTCCACTGGTATGCCAAGTACTTCCCGTACCTCGTTCTCATCCACACCCTGGTCTTCATGCTCTGTAGCAACTTCTGGTTCAAATTCCCTGGATCCAGTTCCAAAATAGAACATTTCATCTCCATCCTGGGGAAGTGCTTTGACTCCCCGTGGACCACACGAGCTCTCTCCGAAGTGTCTGGCGAGGACTCCGAAGAGAAGGACAATAGAAAGAACAACATGAACAGGTCCAACACCATCCAGTCTGGTCCCGAAGGCAGCCTGGTCAAGTCCCAGTCTCTCAAGTCAATTCCTGAGAAGTTCGTGGTTGACAAATCTACTGCGGGGGCTCTGGACAAGAAGGAAGGCGAGCAGGCCAAGGCCTTGTTTGAGAAGGTGAAGAAGTTCAGACTGCATGTGGAAGAAGGTGATATCCTGTATGCCATGTATGTTCGACAGACTGTGCTTAAGGTTATCAAATTCCTTATCATCATTGCCTACAACAGCGCTCTGGTTTCCAAGGTCCAGTTCACAGTGGACTGTAACGTGGACATCCAGGACATGACAGGCTATAAGAACTTTTCTTGCAATCACACCATGGCTCATCTGTTCTCCAAGCTCTCCTTCTGCTACCTGTGCTTCGTGAGCATCTACGGCCTGACATGCCTTTATACCTTATATTGGCTGTTCTACCGTTCTCTGAGGGAATATTCGTTTGAGTATGTCCGGCAGGAGACTGGAATCGACGACATTCCAGACGTGAAGAATGACTTTGCTTTTATGCTCCATATGATAGACCAGTATGACCCTCTCTATTCCAAGCGGTTTGCAGTGTTCCTGTCTGAAGTCAGCGAGAACAAGTTAAAACAGCTCAATTTAAATAATGAGTGGACCCCTGACAAACTGCGGCAGAAGCTGCAGACGAATGCCCACAACCGCCTGGAGCTGCCTCTGATCATGCTGTCTGGCCTCCCAGACACCGTGTTTGAAATCACAGAGTTACAGTCTCTGAAGCTGGAGATCATTAAGAATGTCATGATCCCCGCCACCATCGCCCAGCTAGACAACCTTCAGGAGCTCTGTCTGCACCAGTGTTCCGTCAAGATCCACAGTGCCGCTCTCTCCTTCCTGAAGGAGAACCTCAAGGTCCTGAGCGTCAAGTTTGATGACATGAGGGAGCTGCCCCCCTGGATGTATGGCCTCCGGAACCTGGAAGAGCTCTATCTGGTTGGCTCTCTGAGTCACGACATCTCCAAAAATGTCACCTTGGAGTCTCTGCGGGACCTCAAAAGCCTTAAAATCCTTTCCATCAAGAGCAACGTCTCCAAGATCCCTCAGGCTGTGGTAGATGTGTCCAGCCACCTCCAGAAGATGTGTGTCCACAATGACGGCACCAAGCTGGTGATGCTCAATAACCTGAAGAAAATGACCAACCTGACGGAGCTGGAACTGGTCCACTGTGACCTGGAGCGAATTCCCCACGCCGTGTTCAGCCTGCTCAGTCTCCAGGAGCTGGACCTGAAGGAGAACAACCTGAAGTCAATAGAGGAGATCGTGAGCTTCCAGCACTTGAGAAAGCTGACTGTGCTCAAACTGTGGTATAACAGCATCGCTTACATCCCGGAGCACATCAAGAAACTGACCGGCCTGGAGCGGCTGTTTTTCAGCCACAATAAGGTAGAGGTGCTTCCCTCCCACCTCTTCCTGTGCAACAAAATCAGATACCTGGACTTGTCCTATAATGACATTCGCTTCATCCCTCCTGAAATCGGAGTTCTGCAAAGTTTACAGTATTTTTCCATCACTTGTAACAAAGTAGAGAGCCTCCCAGATGAACTCTACTTCTGCAAGAAACTTAAAACATTGAAGATTGGGAAAAACAGCCTCTCCGTACTTTCACCAAAAATTGGAAATTTACTATTTCTTTCCTACTTAGACATCAAAGGCAATCACTTTGAAGTCCTCCCTCCTGAGCTGGGAGACTGCCGGGCTCTGAAGCGAGCCGGGCTAGTTGTGGAAGATGCTCTGTTTGAGACCCTGCCCTCAGATGTCCGGGAGCAAATGAAAGCAGACTAAGTTATTTTTCATCACAATATGACTGAAACATGCTTCTACCAAATACAATATAAAGAATTAGGTAGTCCTAATGCCTTTCCTATATTATTTTTTTTTCTTTTCCACACAAGACAAAATGTACACAAAGATTGAGTAAGGAGTATGTATTTTTTAATAAAAATGTAATTGTATTTTTTCAATATTAATATTTTAAAGTTTTATTTGTCCTGGAAGCTGGTATATTAGTTGTTACTGCTTTCTGACAGCGGGAATGGGTAGTTCCATCTGGCTTTTTGGGTTTTGTTTTCTCACTTGAGTTCATTCTTGTAAAAGGAAAGGAATCGTAGGTTGTGTGCGTTTTGGCATATTCTAAATGGGTGAAGATACTTTGCCAATGCCATCTTTACTTTCTTTCTACCCATCTGAGCCCTTGCTGTGTTTCATCATGTGTGCTGAGGGGAGGAGTCTGTGCCAGCTGTCTTACTGTCAGCTGCCGCCTTCACTGGTCAGGTCATGCCACTATAGGAAACTCTAGACTGTGAGCTCACACAAGTGCACTGTCACAAGAGTATTACCCTGAGAACCCCCAGCTGCAGACACTGTTAACTGTGTTATTTCCTAACCAACAGTTTCATTTAGCCTCAGATAGGCTTTTTAAGTGGATGAAGAAAGCAGCCCCCTGCGGTTGCCATCCTTGTAGGCATGCATCATTTGCTGTCTAACTGATCTGTATTTTTTTTTTACCAACATCCTAAAATATGTCATCAAAAATTAAATACAACCCCTCCCCATCCACCTCAGTATTGCCATGTGTTACTGTTGAACAACCTTAGGAAAATTAGATTTATTACAATATTCTAGCAGATAATTAAATTTTAAATCATAGAATTAGAAGCCTGTTTTGAGTAATTTAATCACTTTTGATGCCTTGACATGTGGATGCATCCAACGGAAAACAGTCTTGCTACTAAGGCACTCGGTCAGAAAGCTGTGATCCACGCAGGCCCCGCCCCTGCCTCGCCCCTGCCCCGCCCCTTCCTCAGACCATGTGCAGAGAGATCAAGTCACTCTCTGCCTGCTGAACAAAACAGCCCACTGTAGATGTAAGCATAGTCATCGGCTTCCCGCAAGCGTGCCCTCAGTGCGGATGCTGGTGCGGCAAGCATGGGAACTCTTGGCTCTTTGCTTAGGATTGCATCTCACTTCGGAAGTGTTCTTTTACTAAGTTCCCCCCTGGGGGCTGGCAAAGCTTTTATTGACCTTTCTCTTCCTAAAATCCAGCCTAGTGTGGAGACTTGAGTTACATAGTCCATAGACTGGCCTAAAGAAAAATTTAACGGTGAAGCTAGGAAGATGATCTGACTTCTGAAACCCTGTTTTGAAGGACGTTTCCTTGGGCCCCATGACCTTACCCAGACCTGTTTTTTGTGACATGTAGACAGGACAAGGCACATGGCCCTCGTCTGAGTTAAGCTGTGATGGGTGTGTGTAGCTTAGTGACAAAGTGCTTGCCCAGCGCAGTGCCGGGAGCCTGAGTTTAGTGACCTGATACCACAAGACAGATGAGGGGACAGGACTCATCACCTCTGGGTGGGTGAAGCACAGAGAAACATCCGTGTGAAAGGCCAACCATGTGAAAGTGCTGCTGTTTCAGTCATGATTTCTTTAAACTCGGAATTAAAATAACATTTTGAAGTACTATTATGGCTATACTTGTTATATGAAGAAATATTCAATTTTAGAGCATTGAATGATATGAATCATGTGTCATGTTCAGAAAAGCTCTGTCTTAAAGAACTACAGCCAGATTGTTACTGTGCATGAGTAACCTGTTGTTGGAATGTAAATTGAACCAATGAATGTACTGTTTTGAGTGTTAAAACTTATGGCTATTTCTAACATCACCCTTCAAAAGGGATCTATTCAAGTTAAACACCATCGTTATACTGAAGCCTTTCTCTGGTATTAACTGAACCATATGGGTTCATAACTGAAGCAAATCGCCAATAATTCAATTTTATCAAGCTTCCAAATAATTTGATTTACTTTCATAGTGATTTTTGCAGGCTGACTCCCAACCTAAGTTGTAAATAACAGTCAATAAATCAGTATAATTCCAAGACTTTCTTTTAACTAAGAGTGAAATGTTCATAGACCTATTAGATTTTATAAAACTTCCAAAGCCTCAAATTCTGAAGAGTTTGAATTTTCTGATTCTCGTCCTTTTTAATACAGTAAGCTTTTGTTCACATTCTTGAGTAAAATGCTTTTGGTTACTGTCCAGTCTTCCAACGGGAAACTCAGGTGCCTGAACTGCTGGCTATACTTGTTATATGAAGTATAACAAGTTCTCTGATCTAACTCAGTGCAGAGAGGCTGTCTGCCTCCTTTCTCTGTTTTCCAAGTGCTCTTGCTGAGAAGGATCAGCTCTCTGCCCAACCTCCAACTCACAACAAACTGCTGTATAAATCACAAATGTGCCATCTGTACTCTCTTAACTCCAGGGGTGGCTTCAAGCTCAAGGTGGCCACACTATACAGTGAGGTTTACTAACAGAGTACAGAACAGCTGTCTTGTGGTGCTGTGGTTAGAAGGTCCTAATAGAATCCCACCTAAGGGACCAGCAAGGTGGCTCTGAGGGTAAACGGCACTTGCCATCCACCTGAGGTCCTGAGCCTCAGGATCCATGCAGTGGAAGGAGAGAACCAACTCTCATAAGATGTCCTCTAATAGGTGCCATAGCCTGAGCACCTACGCAAAATGCGCACAAACTAATCAATGTAAATTTTAAATCATAGAAAAAAAAACACACCCAAGAATGTAACGCCTCAGAACAGAATTGTGTTTTCTTATTATACAATTTGATCTGGTTTGAATATCAGAATTCTCGATGAGATAAACTCTGCAGTGTACATGAGGTCCCTCGCATTGCTCACCCAGCTCTTCCTGCTGTTCCAATGAGCTCCAACAATCCCCATGATGTCCTAAGCAGCAAGCAGGCCTGCTTTTTCAGGCTTTTTTGGAAATGTCCCCGCCCCAAGGATGTTGTTCATTTTGATCATAGGCCCTGCTCTTAGGAGTCTGAAACATGAACTCTTCCTTGGGTTTCTTCAACAAAAGAAGTCCAGTTGTTTTTTTTCCAGTATGAAGCTTTATGGCTTTAATTTATCTCACTCTCTAATCCAATTTTCATACCAAATACCTGATCAACAGTATTGGCATTCCAACAGTAACATTTATGGCTCGTCAATACAAAAATCCGTTAGCACTTCTCTGCAAACCTTGTTGATGTCATTTCAGTTTTTCACAGAGTAAATTAAGACTACATTAAAGAGTTTACACTGGGGCAGGATCTCAAGAACAGGGTTTCATACGCAAGTGAACAAAATGGCTACCACTGAGGAGACTTCTAGAAGAGTCTATAGGGTTGTTCGTACCTTTTCTGTTTAGAGACAATAAGAAATCCCAGTCTTACCTAGAACTGCCATGAGTTTTCAGATTTAGCTCTCAGTCTTCAATCTTCTGATAATTTGATATCAGCCTCCCAAACAAGTATCTGCTCCCATTCCCCTTCCCAAGGTCACCCACTAATAAAGATGGCATTCTTAGGATTATCTGAAGGAGAGAGAAGAGAGTCTCCCTCTGCCCCCAAGCAATTATCCTTTAATCAGAGGGGTATATAATATTGGACAGCTAGACTTACTGACCAGATTGCAGCCACTATGTGTTTAGGCTTTGGTTTGGTTTTTGCGCCAGGGTCTTGCTTTTTAACCCAGGCTGACCTTACACTTGAGAGCCTCTTGCCTCAGTTTCCTAGACACTGGATTACAAGTGTTTACTGCACACCTGGCCTGCGTGGTTTCTAGTGGATTCGTTTGTATCTTCATCCCCCGCCACAAAGCTCGTTGGGGCTAGCACCCCATGCCTTATGTGCTTGCTCGTGTCCGGTTTGCGTTTGTTTACTATGGTCATGGGCTTTCAGATTGTCAAGTGCTGGCAAACGTCTTAGACTGCCAAGAAAGAGGACTGATCACTGATTTGTCAGAATACATGTTCATGAAAGGAGATGTCTTAATGTTATTTCCCTATGTAGTGTACAGGAACAAAAATAAATAAAGTCATTTTTGTAACATAACTTGGGGATCCATTCTTTTTTCCTTGTTTTTAGAAATTATGTGTATCTTTTGTTCATAAGCCATTACCAAGGTTCTCTTGGCTGCAGGAAACAGGCTCATTTGCTCCTTACCATTGGAGCTAGTTTTTATCATTGTAACAAATTGTTTCCTTCCTGAATTCACTGTCCTGCATCTACGTAAGGTGTCCTTGGAGTTCTATTTGTGTAATTGCTGAGTTATTGTATAATCTGGAGTACAGTTTTTTGTACATTTGCCAAATCAGATTGTACAATGGCTACCCAGCTAAACCTTCATTAGATACCTTTATGATAACAATGGTGGTAACTTAAAGGAGTAAGAATGATCCTGTACAGCCAGGGAGGTAGTCTCTAATTCAGCCTGTGGGTCTCGAATCTTTGGGCAAACGTCTATCTCCAAAAATATTTACATTATGATTCATAGCAGCAGCAAAATTACAGTTATGAAGTAGCAATGAAATTAATTCTATGACGGAGGGTCACCACAACATGATGGACTGTATTAAAGTCTCAGAACATTAGCAAGATTAAGAACCACTACCCTAAGTAAATACACTTACCTCACAGAAGCCTGCTACAAGACAATTTCACATACTGTTGCATAGGCATAAGAAAACCATGACTAGTACTGATAACTCTCAAAGCTAAGCTGTCACCACACACACTTTCTGTGTAGAATTCTGTTGCTGGTAATCACCTCTGGGGAAGGATGATTGTGAGGAGGAAGGGCAGGGGTGGGGTTGGACGGGCTGAATGAGTGACGTTTCAGAAACAGAAGTAACTCTGAGAGCACTTTAGGAGACAAAAACTAAGAGTCTAAATGGCATATGGTGTGGCTTTCTTAGCAGTACACACAAGGAAAAGACCGACAGCTTCTGCCCTCCGTTGATCCATCTTCTAGAACTTTCTTTCACATGGAATATGGAGATCAGCTGAGGCTAAGCCAATCATGTGGGTTTTTACTATTGTTGGTCATCATTTCATTCGGGAGGAGGTAAATGTGCAAGAAGAAAGTCACCAAAGTGAATCTGAGACGAAGCAGGCATATGGCTTAGTTTTCTGTTGCTGTGATAAAATACCATAAACAAGGCAGCTTATAGAAGGGTTAGTTGGTTTATGGTTCCAGGGAGTAAGCGAAGCATTACAGCTAATAGTTGGCAGCCTGCATTCGAGAAGCATTGTAGCCAGCAACCAGCATGCTGGCTAGAGTGGCAGTCGGAAGTCACAGCTCAAACTGCAAGCAGGAGGCAGAAATGGTGGAGTCTTTTGAAACCTCAAAGCCCTCCCCAGAGACATACTTCTTCCAGTAAGGTCACACTTCCTAATCCTACCCCAAACAGCCGCTGACTAGGAATCGAACAAAGACTTAGGGCAAACATCTCATGCAAACTGCCACGAGGTACTTCCCCAGTCTTACACAGTGTAAGTTTGAAGGTCATCAAACTTTTCATTAGTCACATTAGTCTTTGCTTGCCAATCTATGAATACAGATTGTACGTTGGCATTCATATTTGAAAACACTTGAAAGACCCAGCATTCAGGAACTTGAGGGAAGTTTGCTTCAAGTTTGAGGCTAGCCTGAGCTAAGTAAAGTCCAGTCCAGTGTACACTGCAGCATAAGATAAAAATAAGTAAATGTAAATTTAACCTAAACCTATTTGAACCCAACAATGTACAAATAAGCACATGTATGACCAAGCATGGCATAAATAAGTACAGGGTGGTTTTTTTACTTTTAATATTTTATATATAATATACAAGTAAGCGACAATACTATCAAATCTCTACACCAAGTGGGACATTCCGATTGGTTCAGAGATTCCAGAAACAAGCAAACATAATCTGTCTTTTTCTTATTCTTTGTAGAATTAATTTTATTTCAAGTCAAATTACACCCAGACATACACTATTACTGTGTTTCAAACCAGGTATTGTGGCTTACATCTGTGATTTGACTTGGAAAATTAAGACAGGAGGTTATGAGTTCAAGGTCAGGTCCAGCTTCAGAGCAAGACCCTGTCTCAAAATTAAATAAGCAAATAAATTGAAAGTAAGTGTTTGAATCTTATTGCAAGTTTCAGAAATGTAGACCTTGAGAAAAAAGATTCACATGTACACTTTGCATTCTATATTTAATCCACAGTTACAGTCTTAAAAAATGAGCTTCCAAGAAGTGATTCTGATAGAACAGAAGCTCACCTTTCCTTCCCTGGGTTGTTAGGGGTTTGGGAATTCTGTTATAACTTCACACAGACAGCATGGGGTGATTATGTTAATATTATATTTTCAGTGATGCTTGGGTGACTTCAGGCATCTTTCTTAGGCTGAGTTTACCCAAGGATTAACTCTGAGATTAGTTCATACACTGAGTAAGTGGTAAAACGTATGGGAAAGAGTTGACAGCTTGTATTTGTACCACTGAGTTGTCTGCTTAGGCTGTGATTCTACAATAGCCTTGATGTCTATCTGTCTGGGTTTAGAATCACTGTGGAAACAAATCCTTGTGCCTGACTGGGAAGGGTTTTCCAGATGAAGTTACCCTAAAGGTGTACAGAACCAATCTATGGGCTGAAGGGTCAGACTGAATAAAGAGCTAAGGTGAGCTGAAGGCCAGCATACATCTCCCTCTGCTCCCTGATTGGATACACAGCCGCCCGCACCCCATGCTCTGGTGGCTGTGACTTCCCTACTGTGGCAAACTGAACCCCCTAGAACTGTAAAGTCAAACCAAACCTTCCCCTGGGAGTTGTTTTTAGTGGGTGTTTTATAACAGCAATGAGAGAAGTAATTGGTGCAATTCCTTAGTGATTTAAACTTCTTGATAAAAAATACTTCATGGAGTAGTCAATCTCAACAAATACGTAAGAAGCCATATAGAGTAATCTTAAAATGTTTGTGTCATGGGGCTTTTCTGTGAACGTTTGTAGCAGAAAACCAATTTGTTCAGAATCAGAAGGCTGTTTTTATCAGCTCTCTCCAGGACCCCCTACTCTTCCGTGTCAATCAGAACCTTTCCTGGAAGTAGCACTGTGAGCCTCAACAATCGATCAGCCTGGCAGTGGAGCTCATCGTTTAATAATCTAGAAACAGCAGGATGCTGGTGGCCCTTGGGTCTGTGCACCACACTAAAAGTGAAAGCTAGATTTCCGGCTTCAGTCAACTCCACTGAAACACCTACCTGCATGAACGTTTCAGTAACATGTTGAAGAAACAATAGTATCAGATGGTAGAGTGAACACTCTCAGAGGAGTTAAATACCTAATTTAACTAAATAAGCTCTGGTGTGGGTCAGGGAAACTGCTGTTGCCACTTGCTAATAGGTAATCTCCTGATACTTAAAGTCTGCCAATCTTTAAAAACAAAAAAAGTCACAAGCACAGTAAACCAGCTAGATAATGTCACATAATCTAACTCACTCATAACTTCTACACACCACTTCAGTTTTAGATCTGATCAAGATCCGATATCAAAAACAAAAGTCCAAGTCCAATAAACAAACAAGACAAAGTTATAAAATTAAAAGGCTGGGCATGATGATTCATACCTCTAAACTCAACACTCAGAAAAGAGAGGCAGGAGGATCCCACATTTGAAACCAACCTGAGCTATATAGCAAAACCTTGTCTCAAAAACAAAATCACCTAAAAGTAACTCTAAAAGCTTTCCGATGTCATTTTCGGTAGCATTGGCCACATGAGGGACAGTTACTGGGCTCAGCTTTTGTTCTTGCCTAAAAGTGGTTTTAAACTCTTTGGAGTCCTATGTATTTCCAGTGTGCACAGGGAGAAGAAAAAACATACAAAAATGTATCCAATACTCTGTAGGTGCTTTCCAAGAATGTATATAAATGACCTGGCCGGAGCCTATGGAACAACCTGATATATATTTTTAAGGGGTTTAAGACTTATTTAAATTTCTTGTTAACGGTTTAAATCTGCACTGTGACTTGGGCCGCTCTTGGCTTTATTGGGGTGATTTCAGAACCCGTCTTGTTTCCACATCAGAGGTCCAGGGGGTGCGGAAATCAAACCTAAAAAGCTACCTGCAGTATCCCGGCACTTGCCATTACAGCGCCTAGCAGGTGGGCTCTGTGATAAAGCCATCATCATTCTGCTCTCTGGATCCAGAGGCCTGGATGAGGTCCTCTATTGGGTCCCTTCCCTCAGAGATTGAGAAACTCCACGGAAGAGGGGGTGGAGGATACCAGGAGAACTCATCCCAATGAGTCAACTAAGTAGGGCCCCTGTGGGCTCACAGAGACTGCAGCGGCAAGCACGGGGCCTGCAGGGCTCTGCACCAAGACCTCTGTGTGTATGTTGTGTCTGTTAGCTTGGTGTGTTTGTGACACTCCTAACTTTTGTGTTTGTAGAAGTTGGTGTGTCTGTGACTCTTCTGCCTGCCTTTGCTCCTATTGAGTTGCTTTGTCCAGTCTCAATATGAAGGATTTTTCCTTGTCCAGTTGTATCCTGTTTTGTCCTGTTCGGCTGTCCTCTCTTAGAGGCCTGGTCTTTCTTGAAGAGGAAACAGAGGAGTGGAGGTAGGGGAGAGGAGGTGGGTGGAGGGGCTAGGAGGAGTGGAGGGAGAGGAAACTGTGGGCAGGATGTATTCTATGAGAGAAGAATCTATTTTCAATTTAAAAAAATAAAAGAAATAAAAAACAAAGCACAGTTTCTTCACTTGGTTTTACTTTTGGTTTGGGGTTGAGAAAGTTTCATTGTGTAGCCCCCGCTGGCTTTAAGCTTAGCTTTAAACTCCTGCTTCCAGTGCTGTGGAGATGCACACTACCACTCCCAGATTTTCAGTTCTGCACGGGATTATCAGCAACCCGGATGTGTTTCTGATGGCTGTGAGGGTGTGGTGCTTTGCAAGAAGCACTTGGTGACTGGTGACCCATAGATGGGTCACTCCTGTCTCTACCTTCCTCTTTCCTATGGCTTCTGTATGCATCAGCATCCATGTCCAAATTTTCCCTTTTTGCAAAGATATATTGTACTAATTTCCTTTCTGTGAATATGATAAATATACCCTGACAAAAAGCATCTAAGGGGTCAGGCATGCTGATAATTACAGAAGCAAAGGTCAGCAGGTCTTTATATAGTCTACATAGAGAGTTCCAGACCAGCCAGGGTTACATAATGAGAATTAAAATATATATATATATATATATATATATAAATTAATTTTTAAAAAGAGATCAAGAAGAAAAGTGTTTATCTTAGCTCATGGCTCTAGGTAGGCGGTAGGAACCTCAAACAGTTACATTACATCTGTACTCAAGAGCAGAGAGAAGTCACTCCACAGACGGTGCTCAGTACCTTACTTGTTCTCCTCTCTTATACAGCTCATGACCTCCTGCCTCGGGAATTGTGCTTCCCACAGTGGACTGAGTCTCCCATATTAACTAAGGTAATCAAGACAAACCCTTACAGGCATGTCCACAGGCCAACCTGATATAAGCCATCCCGCACTTAGAATTACTTCACAAGTGACTATGAAGTCTGCTTGACAATTAAACTAAATGTTTAATTGACCACATGATGATTAGGTTTTTGCAAACACTGTTTTCATATAGGATCTTAGACTAGATCTCGACCCTTTTTAGGTAAGGAGACTCTGAACTTCAACACCTGGGAAATGTGTAGACAAAACTGAATCTATGAACCTGGGTTAGATATTTTTTTTCTATGTAGACAAATCTATTCTGATCTGGGCTTATTAGAAATAGGAGTTAGAGCCTTGAAAGCTGGCTAGTCCAAAAGTTTTCAAGTGGTGTCAAGGTTCTGCAGTTAAAAGTGTGTACCACTTTCAGTTCTGGCATCAGACCACCCAGCAGCTCACAACTGCCTGTAACACCAGTTCAAAGGGATCTGACTCTCTCTTCTGGCTTTCTTAGGCAACTGTACTCATGTGTACATACTCCTACACAATTACACATAGTTAAAAGATAAAAATAGGGGCTGGAAAGATAGATCAGTGGTTAAGAGCACTGGCTGCTCTTCTAGAGGGCCCAGGTTTAATTCCCAGTATCCACAGGGTAGCTCACAACTATCTGTAAGTCTAGTTTCAGGGGATCTGACACTCTCACACAAGCATACATGTAGGCAAAACACCAATGCATATAAAATAAAAATATATAAATAATAAATTTTATTTTAAATATAGAGCTATAGTTCTCCACAGAAGCATTTTGGGAAGACTCAGGAACACATGAGGCTCCTGGTTTTATATCTGTCATAATTAACAGATATTAATGTGTATCTGTTTCCATATAGTAAGTACAGTCTAAAACTTCACAGCATAAAGAAACTATTTTATGATTCTCATATTCTGCCAGTAAGAACTTTGGACAGAATTTATAGCTCTCAGTGATAGTTCCTTGGCTGGCAGGGCACTAGAATCACATGAAGGTATCTTTATCCTGAGTCTGGCATTTGACTGAAACCTTGGCTAGGACAACAAGCCAGGACAAGCCTCTTCGAACAGCCTGGCCATCTTCCCAGTAAGGCAGCTTCAGTGTGTGAGACATCTTATGACAGTGTAGGGCTCCAAAGTGAATGTCTGAACACAGGAGGGAAGCTGGCCTGCCTTTTATGGACAGTCTTGAAGAAAATCACACACATCACTCCTGCTATGCTGTGTAGGTGAAATCACCATAGACCTTGTTCAGCTTTGGAAACTGCACAGAAAACATAGACCCTACCTTTCTGTTTAGTGTCAGAGAGGGAAGGAGGAAGAGAGAGAGAGAGAGAGAGAGAGAGAGAGAGAGAGAGAGAGAGAGATTGAACTGAAAATAACATTTGACTGTAAGTACATTGCCCTAGTTTCATCCCCTAGTGCCATAATGAAATACTCTAATGAAAAGAAATTTAGGAAGGAAATGAACTTATTTCAGCTCACAATTTCAGGTTACAGACTATCAGTGCACAGAGCTTGGGAGAGCTAATCACATAGTCAAACACAGAGAGAGAGGGAGAGGGAGAGGGAGAGGGAGAGGGAGAGGGAGAGAGAGAGTGAGAGGGAGAGTGAGAGGGAGGGAGGGAGAGCTGGAGAGGGGGAGAGGGCAACAGTGTTAAGTCTGGTCTTCACACAGATACAATGTAGGATCCTCCAGGCCTGGAATGGCGCCACCCACAGTGGCTTGGTCTTCTCGCCCCCGTTTCTGAAATTAAGGCTTTTTTGGCTGCAGGCCAGCCTAATTAGAGACAGTCCCTCACTGAGACTTCCTTCCCAGGTAATTCTAGATTATGTCAAATTGACAATCAATACTAACCCTCACAAACATATACATACATACAACATACATACATACATACATACATACATACATACATACATACATAAGACATGGTGGCCTACTGTGAAAACAGATCCTGTCACTGTCACAGTCTCACCCTAACCTTTCCTATCATAGATGGAACAGCACTTCTACAATGGTCCATGTGTGAGGCCCCTACCTTAATGTTACTATCATTTACAGATGAGGGATATGAGGTCCATAGAGAATGAGTTCCATTCATTACACTGATTATTGTAGAAAATGAGAAAATTGAGAAAGCCATTTTTTCTTTACCCTTTTTCTCTTTTCACGGTAGGACACCTGGAAAAGTGTACATTGAAGAAAACTGTTGCTCTTTATTACTTTTTATTAAATCTCATTTTAAAGAATTTGAAAATATCTATCTCACATGAGTGTAGTGCTCTGAGCGGCCAGCAGAGGAAGTTGAACCCCCTGAAGTTGCAGCTATATGATTTTGTAGGGCATTTGACATTCGTGCTGGGAACACAACTCAGGCCTTCTTACATGGCAGCGGGATGTTCTCTTGACCACTGAGTCATCTCTC
Organism: Grammomys surdaster; assembly: GCF_004785775.1. NCBI lineage: Eukaryota > Metazoa > Chordata > Mammalia > Rodentia > Muridae > Grammomys > Grammomys surdaster. The sequence goes on along the minus strand of NW_021605170.1, from coordinate 3,346,494 downwards.
CACACCCCCCTCCCCCAACATTTTTTTCTTTTTGGTTTTTCAAGACAGGGTTTCTCTGTGTAACTCTGGCTTCCTGGAACTTGATCTGTACATGAGGCTGGTCTCAGCGCTCCACCTGCCTCTGCCTTCTGGGCACCGAAAGTGCTGGGACCAAAGGTGTGCACCACCACCACCCAGCTCAAACCCTCAGATTTTTAAAATCATCCTTTTGAGGGGTTTCAGCTAGCACTTTCATAAATTTCATGTAAGCCCAAAATGTCCAGTATCATTCAGAAACATATACATTGTGCATACATGCACATATCTCTGGTGTCTTACACAAATTACTAAGGGAAAGTACCGCATTGGTTTTAATGGTTAGAAAAAGAGGAAAGACTGGGTAACATTAATAAAACCCTTTAGCTTCTTTCTATCTTAATCCCATATAAGAGGTCATGCAGAGCCCTAGCCAGCTGCCCCCACCCTGGCCTGACTTCAGTGAAAATGACAATCCTCCACAGCATGCCTTGGAGGACAGATCCTGTTCACAGGCCTTTCCAGTGGGCCCACACCCTTCCAGCTCAGTAGGAACATTTGAGGCTTGTAAATGTTTTCTAGGAAACAATTACTCATGAGCAAAGGGACCAGAAAAAAGTCCCAGAGATGATCTCCAGCACGCAACTTACAGATGACTCGCAGTGGGCAGCCTGCCAAACTATGGCTGATAGAAACTATGATTATGTAATGCCACAGTAAGAGCTGCCTAATGCCTCCAGCCTACTAAATCGTCAAAGCGGCTCCTCAAGGCTTCCCTAAGTCTTGTTCACGCTTGTAAAAATCCACCAACATATTCTGCTCGCACAAAGAATAACTAGTCAGTAGCACGTCATCTACTGTAAAGTGGCACAGACTGTGTCAGCCAGTCTTCAGGTCCCTTAAGATTTAGAGGAAATTAATTTCTTCCTACCCTCATACCACACCCTTTAATCCCTCCCCCTTCCTCAGGATGTGAAAATTCTCAGTATGGTCATATTTTCAGGCCACTGACTCTGCCCATTTCCACAGAGATCTCTCGTTCATTGGTTCATTGTTTCGCAGGCTCCAGCCGTGTTCTAACATTTGGATCTCTTTCTAGCCCTACAAAGGCAAATCTTTGCATCTCATGCTACTGTACATCTCAGGGACTGGTGACCATTTGGATGGACGTCAGGGTGTGCACAAGAGCAATGCAAGCCCTATAGACCCACATGTTGTAATGGAAGCCCTGATCCCTCCCACTGTCTTGTCTCCCCCTCCCTTGGATCCACACCTCCTGTTCTTCACTTCCATGGGCAGAGTTAACACTCTCCCTTCCTGACCTCTCACTATTCAGTTGCCCACTTTCTTTTACCCTTGTCATACCAGCTGCTTATCAATTTTTTTTGTTTGTTTTAGATGCTGTTTAGGCAGAGTCTTGCTATGTTACTCAAGCTGGTCTTGAACTCGTGGGTATCATAGGGTAACCACAAGAAAAGACTGTTCAGACATGGGTGTAAGCCAATAGAAAGTCTTAGCCAGCTGGCTGCTACACTAGGTGCTCAGGATCCCAGCGTAGCACCGAGCCTTCCTTGGGATGAGCTTTTAAGCACAAGAACCATGTTCTAGGTTGACATATTTCTGTTAACAAGAATAGTTAGCCAGAAGCAGAACTATAAAAGTCAAAAAAAAAAACAAAACAAAACAAAAAAAAAAGTCAGTACATTTAAAGACTTTCTCAGAACTATGGACTTTAATGGACTAGGTCTTTGATGTTTTTGTTGTTGTTGTTGTTGTTTGTCTTAGTTAAGGTTTTACTGCTGTGAACAGACACCATGACCAAGGCAACTCTTACAAGAACATTTTTAAGTGGGACTGGCTTACAAGTTCAGAGGTTCAGTCCATTATCATCAAGGCAGGAACATGGCAGCATCTAGGCAGACATGGTGCAGGAGGAGCTGAGAGTTCTACATCTTCATCTGAAGGCTGCTAGTAGAATACTGACTTCAAAGCAGCTAGGATGAGGGTCTTAAAGCCCACACATACAGTGATACACCTTCTCCAAAAAGGCCACACCTACTTCAACAGGGCCACACCTTCTAATAATGCCACTCCCTGGGCTGAGCATATACAAACCATTGTTGTTTTGTTTGTTTGCTTGCTTGTTGCTTTTGGTCAGGCAGTGCTGTCTGCGTGCTGAGTTTTACAGCCTGGATGTTACTTCCATCATGGAGTCAGTTGTGCTAAGATCTGGCGCCCTGTTACTTGGCCTCATGAGATCTTGCCTCCTGGAAGCTGAACATAATGCTTATTACGTCCACCTTCTTAGTTTTTCTCAGCATACTTCCTCTTCCCAAGAGGGTCTGGTGTCTGCTTTGTAACTTGCCCATCAGGTCCCTGCCTGACCTGCACCTCTTCCTGTCTCTCCTATCTTCTCAGGGCTCCCCTTCTTTTCCTGTCCTCCGAAGGTCAAGCGTTTAGGTTTCCTGCTCCCTCTTCAGTGCCCTTTGTTCTTATCCCAATCCTCAGTGCTCTGGCTAACCTTGGCTGTTAGCTTGCAGGCCTTCCTAGGGTGACTTGCAGGTTTCTGCCTCTAGCTGCCACCTCTTTTCTCCCTCCTACCCTACCTGTCCTTATGGACATTTCTACATATCCTGTAATCTCAAGCTTAAGGAGTGGAAAACAAATATCATAAACATATGTGATGTCAGTGCAACCACCTCAAAACCACCTCCCACACACAGTTCACGCTCCCTCCCTGCCTGTCCTCTTCTCTCTTCTCTGCCTCCAGATTAGGTTCACACGCATATCGCTGCTCTTCCTTCTCTTATCCAAACACTCGCCTGTCTTTCCCAGTCGGCTGGGTTCCTGGCTTTCCAGATCCTCCATGAACTAGGCCTGATTTGTGTTTCCTGGGATCCAAATGAATTCAATGCTCAAGAAGCCATTCCCTGACTGTGACTTTGAACAGATGAATCTAACTCTCTAAGTTTTGTTTATAGGAAAGATATCCATATTTCAGCCTGTGTTCCTGGCTAGTTTTATGTCAACATGACACAAACTAGAGTCATCTGAGGGGTGTGGGGAGGGCTCATAAGGCTTCAGGCAAACCTGTAGAGCATTTTCTTAATTAGTGATTGATGGGGGAGGGCCCAGCCCATTGTAGGTGATGCTACCCCTGGGTAGGTGGTCCTGGGTTCTAGAGTGAAGCAGGCTAAGCCGGCTGAGGAGCAAGCCTGTAGGCACTGTCCCATGTGGCTTCTGTATCAGCTCCTGCCTCCAGATTCCCACCAAGGGAATCTGTGTCCTTGAGTCCTGTCCTGTCTTTCTTCACTGATAGGCTAAGCCATGGAAGTGGAAGCCAAATAAACCCTTTCCTCCACAACTTGCTTTTGGTCATAGCATTTCATCACAGCAATAGTAACACTAAGACACAGCGCTTCCCCGCAACACTAAGATACTTTGTATCCTGGTGCTGAGAACACTCCAATTCTGTCCTGAGCCGTAAATTTCTCCTATTTATTGCCAGTCCTGTTTCCAATCAAAAGGAAAAGCCTGTGCCCATGTCCATCACCCAGCTTCCTCTCAGTGATGTAACTAAGTTTTGATAGCAGGAAGGTAAGATGAAGTGATGACGTAACAGCATATGTAAATTAGCTGGTGGAAGTCAGCTGCGTCACGATGCAGTTAGAGTGTGGGGCTGAGCACACTAGAAATGGGGAAAGGACTCCTCCCCTTCTTACAGCTCAAGGGTGATGGGTTGTCTCATTGCTGGAGATACAGGTGGTTAAGGGCTAAGGCAAAATTGTCTAGCCTAACCATCTAAGCCAGGAGTCCACATGACATAATGTGTTCTTGTCCTACACTCTGGCCAGTTTACATCCTATCTCTGCTGCTTTCTGGATGCATGTGCTGAGAACAGCCCCTGGTTTCCTGTGCACAGCCTCTTCATCTGTAAATCAGAGACGTATCTTAAAAGCTGCTGTGATGGTCAGCATCAGGTGTATGACTTACATACTTACATAGCTCAATACTTCAGTGCTTACTCTCAAGAAGTGTGAGGATTGGGAAAATAAGCTTAGTCAATAACTTGATTGCTGAGTAAGTACGAGGACCTGAGCTTAATCCCCCGAAAAAACATAAAAGCACTCTTCAGCACCAGGGAAACGGAGGCGGGAAGATCTTGGGGCTCACAGGCCAGCCAGTGTAGCTTAATCTGCAAGACTTGGCTCCCAGTGAAAGACTCTGTTTCAAAACACAAGGTGAGTGGTTCCTGAGGACTCATGTTTGACCTCTGGCCTCTGCATGAACTCGTACACACATACACACACATACACTTCATACACACACATGAAATTCGCTAGTTTTATGATGATATAAAATTGAAAAACATTAAAAAGGGAAAAATCTTACTCAAAAAATAAATTGTTCTCAAACTTTCCACAAAGAGAAACAGACAGTTGCATATTCAAATAGCTACAGTGTGTCATAAGAGCCAGCCCAAAAGCTTGTTCACACAGGATCACAAGGAAGGTGGGACACCCCCACCCCCGACTCTTAACCAGAGGAAAGATTCCAGGAGAGAACCTTGGCAGGGGACACCCCCTACAGACGTGAGAAGGTGTTAGGGACAGGGATTTCTGGATAGGGACAGAGGCCTGACCTGTGATATCACTGGATAGCATGGGGCAAGGAAAAGAAGGTTCCAGAGTCACTAGAATGGAGAGCAGAAAAGGGAATGTTAGGGTCAACTAGAGAGAATCCTGTAAGTGATGTGCTTGAATAATGCTCTTTATCTTAGTTTTCCAGCATTAGGAAGTGGGGAAGGTACAATCCTTAGTCATAGTCAAAGCCAGGAGAGAGCCCAGGGCTGCGGCTGAGTTGGTAAGTGGTTGCCTAGCGTGCACGGAGCCCCGGATTCCATCCCCAGGCCTGCAGAAAAGCAGACATCATGGAGCAGCACGTCTGTGATCCCAGCACTTGGGAGGCAGAAGCAGAAGGATCAGAAGTTGAAGGCCGACTATTGGCTACACAGCAAGTTAGAAGCTATCTCTGGCTACCTTGAGCCCTTTCTCAAAAATAAATAAAAAGGGGGATTGCTAGAGAGATGGTTGAGTGATAAAGAACGTGCCTTGGAAGTGTGAGGTTTGGGGTTCAGAACCCCAACACTCATATAAAAGCTGGGTAGGCACAGTAGCCTGCCTGGAGTTACAGATCTCAGGAGGCAGATTCTGTGCGTTCCTGCTACAGTACACTGGCAGACCTGGGGAGCTCTGGGTGCAGCAAGAGACCCTGCTTCCATAAATAGAGAATTATCCAGAAAGACATGCAACATCAACTTCTGACCCCCACTACACACACACACACACACACACACACACACACAGGTACATGTGCACCCTTACACATGGAAACATGCATGCATGCATGAATATTACACAAAACACATAAAAAAGAACCAATTATATTGAGATAAAAACAAAGCCAGGGTAGTTTTGCAGAGTTTGAGAACTTACTCTTTGTTTTCCAGTCCTAATGAGAAGAAAGAGCTTCCATCTGGTCTCATACACAGAAAGTAGCTGAGTGTCAGCTAACAATGCCCAGAGCAAGTTTCTCTGTGCAGAGCAAGAGGCATAAACATTAATGTGTCACATCAACTTGCCCTTGCCATCATCACTAGACCCCAGGGAAAGCACCCAGTAGATCCATCTTCTGTATCCCTCCCACCCCCTTTCATACTCTGCTTTCATCTCTTCCTGTGTTGGTGAGTAGAATTGAGAGCACAAGAATCTGGGCTTGGGCTGGGCAGTGGTGGCGCACGCCTTTAATCCCAGCACTTGGGAGGCAGAGGCAGGTGGATTTCTGAGTTCGAGGCCAGCCTGGTCTACAGAGTGAGTTCCAGGACAGCCAGGACTACACAGAGAGACCCTGTCTCGAAAAACCAAAAAAAAAAAAAAAAAAAAAAAAGAATC
>NW_021605170.1:3328845-3340428 GCF_004785775.1 Grammomys surdaster | reverse complement strand
AAAAAAAAAAAAAAAAAAAAAAGAATCTGGGCTTGGATCCCCAACCCTCACATAAGAAGCCAGGTGTGATAGAGAGCCAACTTCTGGGGGTACAGAGCCAGGAGGATCCCAGGGGCTGGCTGGCCTGCCACACTCAGTTGCCTTTGTTCTCAGATCACAGGGGAGTTTACCCGGTTGGTGTCTGCCCACCGGATCCCAGGCGGCCTGCTTTTCAGGAGGTGGGCTGAGGTGGTACAAGGACAAGTAGTTCAGGAAGGTCACGCTCTACTAAGCTACGTGTTCCCAGCTGACCTTCTGGTTTTTATGTTTTGTTTTGTTTTTTTTCTGTCCCCAAAGGAAAGGTGGAGCCTTCCTGCTCAAGAACTTAATTTCTTTCCCCGTTCTTCCCAAAGCTGCATTCGTGTCCTATTCCTGGAGAATGAACTCAGGCTTCCTCAGGGTCAGCACTGCGGAGTCTCTGGGTCAACTGAGAAGAACATAGGAGGAAGAGCTGGAGATGCCAGATCTCATCCGCGGGCATCACTTCCGAGTCTGTTTTGTAGCCTCTGCCTCAGCCTCTGCAAGACCTCAGAAAGCTCGAGGCAGGAAGAAGCACTGCCTGTCCTTGACTCATTCCACCATTTTCAGACACAGAGGAAGCATTCGCTTCACAGCATGAGCTCAGCTTCCACAGTGGCTGCCCAGAGGTAACAGGTACTGGGCAATCGTGGTTCACATGAGCCAATGGAGAGCAAACTTTAAACCAACGCTCCCTCCTAGAGCTCATTCGTAGGCTCAGCGGCTTGAACTCTTCTTCCAATGATGTTCTAGGACCCTAAGAAGTGGCTGTGTTTTCCCACGAGACTGAGACCAATTTAGTATCGACTAATCATGTATCGTGCGTGCCCTCCCATGTAGCAACCCTGTCGCCGTGTGAGCTTTGCCTCTGCCTATCTCCAGGGGATCCTCTAACCCTGGCCTTCTGATCCCAGGATGCAACTCCAGCCTAATTTTGACTAATTTTTTCCAGGGTTGGGCTAGGCTGGTATACAATTACCCCTAATACCCCAGAAAAGAGCCATTTCTTGTGTCTGCCATGGAAAAGAATTGCCTCTGCTCTGGGTATTATGTCAGGGGAGCAATACAGCAAAGCTGGGGAGGGGTACAAGCAGCCTTCCCAAAAAGGAAAGTAATGTTGTGCTGATTTTTTAATGTCACATTGCTTGAATTCCTAAATGTACATGAAAAATAACAATGTGTCAGGTTTGCTTTTTTTTTTAAGTAAACTTAATAACTAGAGTAGGCTCTATACAAAAACATATGTATGTGTATAAAAAATATGGGAAAAGACAAATAGCTAAATGTAATCAGAAGTTGTCAGTTTTAATAGTAAGATTATAAGCTCTGTGTGTGCGTGTGCGTGTGAGTGTGAGTGTGTGTGTGAGTGTGTGTGTGAGTGTGTGTGTGTGTTTGACTATTTAAAAGGGTTTTCCATAATCCTTATCCTTACAAGGCAGAGGCAAGACGTTTATAAATCTGAAGACTATGTGGGCTATACAGTGAAACCAAAACTCAAAACAACAAAATTTCTTGCAAGTAATACGTTTAATGGTGTTGTTTTGCTTTGTTTTTTACTAAAAAGAAAAAAACGTCCTAGGCTTTGCATTCAGATGTCTAGGTTCTCCCATTTTGAGGATGTTTAGCTTTGCACAGGGCGGTGGGTAGGGGGTGGTGCCTACATAGTCAACACACCCACTCTGTCTGCTTCTCAGAAGCTAAGGGGAAGTAGGGAGCCCAAATGGAAGCGCACATGCTCTTTTGCCCAGCCAGCTGGGACGAGCACTACTGAATGGCTGTCCTTAGTGGTGTTTAATAAGTACTGTGTGGCTAAGATTCTAACAGACCCCAAAATTTGTGCAATCCAGTCAGCTGTTGGTCGGGAGTTGGGGACACAGGAGTACTCCAGAAAGGCTTCTGTGGAGTCGATACTCTGTGAGCTCTATGTGAAGGACAAACGGGAATCAGCCAAAGAAATGGAAAAGGATATTGTAAGGAGGGTCTGAGAGGTAGAAAAAAGAGATGAAATTAACATCTGCTGGCCGGTGCTGTCCAGAAACACCCATGATGATTAAGAAGTTCTGAGTCTGGGCTGCCTGAATGGTAGCCACTAGGCGCATGTGACCAATGGCCTAGCAAAGGAGGGGGGTTCTAATTTGATTCCTTTTCTTTCTCATTTTTTTTAACATGTAGCCCAAACTGGCCTTGGACTTGCTATGTAGTTGAGGATGAACATAGTTATTGGATTCATGGTCCTTCCAACGCCACCTCAAAGATGCTGCGTTTATGGCTATAATGCCAGCACACTCAGTTTATGTGATGCTGGGGAGCCAGGACGTTTTAGGCAAGCATTCTACCTACTCAGCCCTGATTTCATTGTTGTTTAATTTAACTGTACTAGCAGCAGACACTGGAGAGGTGCATCAGTGGTTAAGAGCACTGGTTGCTGTTAGAGATGGCTTAGATTTGGTTTCCAGCACCCATATGGTGGCTCACAGCCATCTATAATTCCAGTCCCAGGGATCCGATGCCCTCAGCTGGCCTCTGTGGCCACTAGGCATGCTGGTGATTCACATGTGTTCGTGCAAGCAAAATACTTATATACAGAAAAATAAATAAATAAATCTTAAGTTTAAACAGCAGGGTAGACACAGGAGCCACTGTGTCAGACAGCGTAGCTCTGAGCTGCCATCTGGTTTGCTGTAGTAAGGAGTTTTTCTGGTTAGTTTTGTTTTCATTCCAAGAGTGAAAAGGAGTCGCTACAAAGTTGCAAAACAGAGTAATTACATGGGTAGATTGAAAAGATTAATTACAGATTTAGGAGCAAGATAGACTGGCTAGTTTTTAACCTGTATTTGCTTTCCATGAACAACTCAGAGAAGGTGACAAATAGCCCATAAAACAAACATTTGCCATAAAAGTTATCTTTAGAATGGATCTGACCATGAAAACTGCCAAACAATTAGGCCACCCACAGCCCAAGGAGCACAGATAATCACCCCCCCAGGAGACAGGGAGCATCAGGCACCGTTGGGGAGGAGGCGGGGCCTGCATACAAATGGCCAATTAAAAGTCACACAGTATAGTGCCTCTCTAGCAGTCTGAGAAATTTTAAGAAAAGTGAGATTCTCAGGTTTTTTTCTCTGTGGTATTAGTAAAATACTTTTAAGGGTGGGTGTTTAATGGATGGACAGCTGCCCTTTTAACCTTCTCTCAGAGGAGGATTGGGACCTCCCTCCTGGAGCTGGTTCTGGGAGAACTGGTTCATGTGCAGCCTCTAGCATCCTGTTTTTTAGAAATCGCCTTAAGATGTAGTAAGGGATCTTTAGGAAGACTTTGTATAAGATGGTTCAGGTCTGTCTTACTCAGGTCGAAGATAAAAATGCCTACAGCTTAATTGTGCTTCTCAATTAGGTTTCTTAACAGATACACTTGGATGATGAAACACTAAACTTCATCACTGTTCACTATCCTGTATGTACTTCATGGAGGAAATGCTAAGAATACATATTTTATTGGAAAAAATATGATATCTGTCATCATGTGAAAGGTTAGTGGTGTAAATTAAATTGCATGAGTAGAAAAAGAACACAAGGAATATTCATCAAAATGTTGCTGTTGTTTTAACATACAGAAGGAAGGTTTACTGGGCATACACGGTAACCAGCGGCAGAGGCAAGATGGCCGCCGGAGGATGAGGCAGTTGTCACATGACATCCATAGTCCTGAAGGGGAGAGAGATGAACCCTGGTACTCAGCTCATTTTTCTATTTTCTATTCAGTCCAGGACACATTACTGTTGGCATTTTGTCTAAACTCCACCCCCACAGTTACATGGCAACAGCCAGGTAGGCCTGCCCACTATAAAAGGGGCTGTTTGCCTCCTCCTCTCTTTCTCTTGATCTCCTGCTCTCTTGCCTCTTGCTTCTCTCTTGCCCTCTGGAGCTCTTCCCCTTCCCTTCTCCACATGCTCATGGCCGACCTCTATTCTTTATTCTTCTCCTCTCCATCTCCTCTCTCTCTCTCTCTCTCTCTCTCTCTCTCTCTCTCTCTCTCTCTCTCTCTCCACTCCCCATGCCCTAAATAAACTCTATTCTATACTATACCATTGCATTGTAAGGAGCCGCCATTAGAAGATGGCGCCTATTTCCTGTGTCTGAGGTGGAAAATAACTGTATTCAGGGTTGTAAACACGTGCTGTGAGCATGCGTATCTTTCAGACACGTCTCCTCACCCTCCCTAGCAGTATGCAAATGAAGTTCTGCAAGAAGCACCAATTAGACACTTATACACAGTTGTGATAACTATTTAAGCAGCACCCATTTCGGGCTTCGGGGTCTTTCACTTTGCAATCAAGAGTAGTACCCCAATAAAGTGCGTGAAGAAGAATCCTGTTGTGGCGTCTTCCTTGCTGGCGAGGTGGGCGTGACATACCATCATGTGTGTGGCTGGTCCCTTAGGAGGAAGGGATGCCTTGGCATGGGCCCGCTGAGACATCCCTTTCCCCCATACATGACTATACTCACATAGAACATATTCTATATCTTTTTAATTTTTTTATAAACACATCACCTACCCCTCATGGAATGGTGCCACCTACATTTAAGGTGGGTTTCAATGAACCTAATTTAGAAAAATCTAGAAGCTTGTCTAGCAATTCTGAATCATGTTGAGTCAGCAATACTAACCATCAAAGAGCTTTTCATCCACATTGTGATTGCCCGTGACATTTTTCTTCCTGTTTCTATGTTGAAAATCTGTGATAATGAAAAGTAGAAAGCATTTCTAATTAAGGTTGTTGACTACATAGACAGTGTTAAACCGTAACAAAGAAATAATTGAAAGCCAGCGATTGCCACACTTCTGCCTTTCTAAGTGAAGGGGCAGGAGACATTTGTGAGACATTATAGTCTGGACTATAGTGCCTCTCAGGGTCTTAGTGGCTTTGGCATCCTTTCCAGAAACTCTTCCTGTGTTAGTAATTGCACAAGTGTTTTAATTAATCAAGATAAAATGTTGACGGCCATCGGTGACCATGAATGAAGATGATCTTGAAGCCAAATGTGCAGATAGGAAAATTCGAGAGATTGTCTCTGATGGGCTCATGTGAGAAGCTTTCCAGCCTCTGGAAAAGCACAAAGGAGACTGGCCAGACGTTCTCATTGGAGAACAGATGACCAGAAACTCAAGCTGGTCCCACACTCTTCTGTGACTGTTACAAGAAAGTGAGAGGGAAAACTCTGAGGAAAACAACTTTAAACAGAGATTTGTTCCTCGCTAAATTCCAAAGGCTTTATCAGTGCAGACCAGAATCTAGGCTTATGTGTTGGCATTTACCCTTCTATCCAGTGAAAATTATCAGAACAGGAAAGCTGTTTCTTGAACAATCTTCAGAACCAACAGAACAGTTAAATTTAAACACATGTACTCGAGCTGACGAGATAGCTTATTGGTTAGAAACACAACCATCCAAAAGAAAATTATCACTAGTCCGGGGTGGTGGTGGTGGTGGTGGTGCATGCCTTTAATCCCAGCACTCCAGGAGGCAGAGGCAGGTGGATCTCTGTGAGTTGGAGGCCAACCTGATCTGCAAAGCAAATTCCAAGATCGCCAGGGCTGTTACACAGAAAAACCCTGTCTCAAAACAAAAACAACAACAAACTGAATCATAAAGACCTGTGTGTGGATCACAGTGCTCGCTTAACAAGGCTTAACTCCAGTGCTAGAGGAGATGGGGACAGGAAGAACTCTTGTGCTGGCTGGCTGCCAGTCTAACCGAAAAGAAAAGAAGAGTTCCAGGCTCAGGGATAGAACCTGCCTCAAAGGAATAAGTTGGAGAGTGACAAGATGGGGATACTCAATGCCCTCCTCTGACTTGTGCATGCACACACATAGGCTCGTGCACACACACACACACACACACACACGTACACTTATACTCTATTTCCTATACAGAAAGAAAGAAACAGAGACTAGAAGGTAAGATGGGAGGGGTGACTGTAGCCAAGACTGATGCCAACCAAAGGCCTATGAGTCTCGTTAAAGACCTGGCATCGTACTCTGTCTGGTTTCTTCAGAGTGAGAGATCTGCTATCTCATGGCTACTCTTCCCCTTGCCTGGTTGAACCCTCCAGGATCCTGCAATAAACCCACTCCATCCTCCCATCCATCAGTCCTTTCACCCACCGTACCAGCTGGTTTTGTGTGTCAACTTGACACAAGCTGGAGTTATCACAGAGAAAGGAGCCTCCCTTGAGGAAAGGCCTCCATGAGATCCAGCTGTAAGGCATTTTCTCAATTAGTGATCAAGTAGGGAGGGCCCCTTGTGGATGGTGCCATCCCTGGGCTGTGGTCCTGGGTTCTATAAGAAAGCAGGTGAGCAAGCCATGAGGTGCAAACCAGTAAGCAGTACCCCTGCATGGCCTCTGCATCAGCTCCTGCCTCCAAATTCCTGCCCTGTGTGAGTTCCTGTCCTGACTTCCTTTGGTGATGAACAGCAATGTGGAAGTGTAAGCTGAATAAATCCCTTCCTCCCCAACTTGCTTCTTGGTCATGATGTTTTGTGCAGGAATAGAAACTCTGACTAAGACACCACCCTAACATCCCAGCCTCCAGGTCACCCTCACTCCACCAGGGTGAGCTGAGACACTGAGCAGAACAGAAAAAGTGCTCAGAAATGTCACTCCACATTGAGTTCAGTCATTGGAACTTTACGTCTCAGCATTTGGAACTTTTGTTAACAGCTTCCTTTCTCCTCCTGATTCTGACATCTATTTAGGGGGGAAAGAATTAAAAGGACATCTTTGGCTCCTAAAGCAACTTGATGGCTGACAGGTCTGAGTCAGAAGCAGAGAAATGCAATGGCAGCTAAGAGCCTCCACAGACCATGGGTGGTGAAATGAGCAAGCCTCCGTGGGACTGTACGTGAGTCTCAGGGAACACGGGGAGCCGAGACAGCAGAAAAAGAACCTGGAGGAACACATGTGCTTACATGATTCTCTGGTAGATTTTATATTATTGATGATGAGTCTGGCCTTTAAAAGCTGAGCCCTCTCAAGTAGATCTTAAATGTTTGCATTTTGTGGTTGCTGTGGCAAAGGTGCTAATGGAATTAGTGACATCACATTTCAGAGAAATCAACACTCAGAACTCGCCCATGTACGCACATGCACTCACAAACACAGGCCGAACAAATATCCAAAACGAGTCAACATTAACCAGCCTCTGCTCTAGAACAGACGCCAATCCCTGCTGGATCTGGGCCTCTATGCAGTGTATCTGAATCAGCACCTGACATCACTCCTACATCCGGGCCTCTGCTCAGTGTCCCTGACTCAGCTTCTGACTACCTGACCATCAGGGCCTCCATGCAGTGTATCTGACTCAGCATCTGGCATATCAGCTGCCTCTGGGCCTCTGTGTAGTGTATCTGACATGGCATCGGACTCCCTGGAGCATCCAGACCTCTGTACAGTATACCTGACTCAACATCTGACTCCCTGCTGCATCCGGGTACAGGCCTCCGTGCAGTGTATCTGATTCAGGGCATCCGACTCCCGGCAGCATCCGGGCCTCTGTGCAGTGTATCTGACTCAGCGTCCAAACCACGAAAGCCCACATCTATGACACCTGCCTGGAGGAGAGTCAGCCAATTCCTATTCTATTCCAGACATCCAGGATTTTTTTTTTTTAAATCCTGATTGGATTTTCCCACTGGAACTTGGCTTCTCTTTGCAGTCTATGCTGTGCTGGATACAATGCCACATCCCACGACCTTCAGTGGATGTCTGAAAGTGTTGGGTTATGATGTGCTGGTCCCGGACCAGTTGCTGGGTTGTTGTGTGTGTCTTGCATCTGTCTTGCCACGGGGCTAGGCCCTCTCATGGAGACAAAGGCGCGGGAATTTGACTGTGCTCACTCCACGCTGGCGCCAGGCATGCGTTGGGCTATATGAAGCCACAGGACTCAGCTCGGGGATGGGGAGCACAGTCTGAAGTCCCAAGGGGAGGCAGAACTCTTAGCTTGGGGATCCCTGGGCCAAAAGGCCGCCAGAAACCAAGTGGTTCTCAGGCCCTTGGGCCCCCAGGCGCTGCTGGGGCGCTGAAGATGGGCCGAGAAAGAAGTGGGGCATACGGGTTATATGGGCCCGCAGCCAAAAGCGAGAAGGGGAGAGATCAGCTCCGGCTGTGTCCTGCAGGGATGAGAGTCTTGCTTGGCTGGGTCGTGGCTGCTTTCTTGGCTTGACTTGGGTTGGTGGTCTCCTTAGCTGGGAACGCAGAGAAGTCTTCTGTGGGAGATTAGGCTGCGGCTCTGTGGATGAAAGCCTGCTCCAGTGTTTCCCACAGCAGATTTCAAAGAAAAGAAACAGTCCATGGTCTTAAGATGTTTATTGTCATGGCATAAAGTAGATGAAAAGGTTTCTTAGGGCGGCCCTGAGGCTAAATACCTTTTGCAAGGAGAAGGGTCTGGGAAGAAATGTTTAATTGGCTACACCCTCTGGCCTTTAGGTACCTCATTAATATGGAGATCTGTCTTGAGGCTCTGTGGCCTGTAGGCAAGCCCTCTGTCTGTGGAGAGGCTAGTGGGCATTGTCCTACGTGACTGACAGACCCAAATCTATGAAGGTCTGCAGCCTTGTGTCAGGAACATGGAGTCTGGGAGCATGGCAAAATGCCTGCCATCCCTTGCAAGGAACCCTGCGAGGTCTCCGGCGATTTCTAGCTGGTGCTTGACCAGAAACCAGGCTGTCCTTCACGGTCCTATATGGAAGCACAGAAACGACAAACCTATGCACACCGCAAAGCAATTTCACCCTCAATCCAATACTCATAGGACTGACCACAGGCCTTAGGCGACAGCATAGATGTAAAGGCATCAGTTTGGCATGGGGATATGTTCTGAGAAATGCACCCTTGAGCGATTTCATCAGTGTGCAAAGATTATAAAGTTACACAAACTAGAACACCTATAATGCCACCAGGCCTCTTGAACATGTGTGGCCACTGCCATATATCTGGCCCATTCGAGGACAATACCATACCTAACAGACACATTCCACTCTCTGTATGAAAACCTGTATCTTTCCAAAGCTAAGTCTCTCCACCTGGCCCCTTGGTGGTCTTCCCCAGACTTCAGAGACCCTAAGTTCTCATTGGTTTCTCTCTAGCCCAGAAGGGCCAAGAGGACCTTGTCCCAACATAATTTCTTCCCATCCTTTCACAATTTAGCTTCCTTTTCAGGTAATTTGCCTTGACATCGCTAAAAGAGGGTGTGTCCAACTTGCACTGAAAGCACACTCTGAGAAATCTGTGAGAAAACTAAATTTCCCTCTAACATAAATTATTGTATAGCATCCTATATGGAACCACTAAGATGGCTGAGCAGGTAAAGCTGATGACTGCGGTTTGATCCTCAAGAGCATGTGGTAGGAGATAGCCCACTCCCACAAGCTGCCTTTCCACCTCTACAGGGAACACACACCAACTGAGAAGGCTAGGCTGACTCCATGACAGGCTTCAAATTGGCAGTTCAGGAGACAAGGCCTAAATTTCTGTGTCCAAGAACTGGGCAACTGCAGGCCTCAGAAGCTGCCCTGCCACCTGGCCTGAGGCAAGAACAATGGGTCCGCAGCAATTTCCAGACTTCCCCAGCAACAGTTTCCAGACTTCCCCAGTGACAGTTTCCAACCCCCACACCCTGGAAATGATTCTGGAATGTCCCTAGAGTTGGAGCAAAATAAAGGTCACCTGCCTCAGAATTCCCCTAATGTGCTTTAAATCAAGCCTGCAGCTCACATGATTGTCTCTTTATCTTGGTAATGGTAGACCCCAGCATGCTGGACTTCTGCAGAATAAAACACTCTTTGTGTTTATATACTATGTGAGTCAGGTATCATTCCTTGGCAATCATGAACCCTTACACAACCACAATGATAAGAATAAAAATTTTAAAGCATAAACTAACATAAACCAGTAAAGCAGAATGTCCAGGGGAAACCTTCCACCAGTTCAGAAGAGGTTGAACCACTTCCCATATGAGTCACATGATCGTGAACCCACCTTGAACCTCCGTGTGCCCAGGCTCTTCCCAGCACTGTTAACTATCATGGTATTTAATCACAGGCCATAGTCACCTTCTTCTCTATAGTTCTTGTATTCTACATCTTTACCATGGTGTGATATTTTAATAAGAAAACAGTTCAGAATTAAACTTGTTCATTGCATAAGTTGTGTTAACTCAGAGCAGGGAAGGAACTTTAAGCGGGCATGTGAAGGATCAGCTGATGCTATGGTCATGGGCTGCTGCAGGTCACATGACAGACTGCTGAAGGTCACATGACAGGTTCCCAATAGCTCAGTTTTGCCTTCCTCTTCTCCTTTTCATAACTTCTCAGTGGTAATAAATAGACACCTTAGGAATTCAAACGCCCAATGGGTAGGGAAAACCTAGCCTGAGTGTGGGCAGTGTTATTCCATAGGCTGTGGTCCCAGCCTGAATAAAAACGAGTAAGCTTGGAGGCTGGAGAGCTGGCTAGAGGTTATGAGCACTTGTCGCTCTTGCAGAGGGCCAGGATTCAGTTTCCAGGACCCATGTGGTGGCTCACAACCATCCTCTGGCTTCCTCTGGCCTCCGTCATCCACATGATGCACAAACATATGCAGGCAAATTGCTCATACAAACATATAACACCTGAGACCAGCAGCCACCTCTCTGTCTCTGCTTCCTGACTATAGATGCAGCGTGATTCCTGACTAACACTGTAAGTGCCCTGCGGTGATGGACTGCACCCTCAGCCTGGGCTTCCTTAAACTGACCGTGTGGTATACTGTTACCGCAACAGGGAGTGTAGCTAATACAGAGTGGATGGATGCAGACAGCTCCCATGATCTCTTCCACCTCAGATTGCTTCCTCAGCACTCACTTGTCTCCTCTGACACTCAATTTTCTAAACCTGCCTTGCATTTTGCCTGTGCCTGAACACAGGACCAGGGCCTTGCTTGTTGAACTCCTTGGCCCTTAACCTGAGCGTCCTCAGCAAGCATGCCGCTCCTGCTTCCATACAGCCAAGGCGTCTTAGCACAAGGAAGCATGTGGTGGAAGGTCTCATAGAACATTCAGACAAAGCTGGAGCAGGGGCCTGGTGTGTCTGCTACTGTTCTGCAAGTGAGGGGAACAGAATCGTTAAGTGGACCTCAAGTCAACTTAGTCACTAAGTGGACAGGTGCAGAAGGCCTCCCCAGCTTGCTTCAGGGGTCCATAAAAAAGTTTCTCTCCCCACTCAATAGTGCTGGCATCAAATGAAATTTTGTTCTTTGTTTTCAAAGCAACTTCGAAAAGGGCAGAGGGAGGGGCTACAGAAGTCGATCACTTGGCACAGAGTTTGCTTAGCATGCACACAGCCTGGATGTGATCCCCAGTGCTATGTAAACCATAGCAACACACCAGGAATCCCAGCACTCTGGAGATCTCAAGAGGCAGGACAATCAGGAGTTCAAGGTCATCATTGGCTGTATATTATACATACATCATGTATAAGGAGTTCATTGG
>NW_021605170.1:3326456-3328835 GCF_004785775.1 Grammomys surdaster | reverse complement strand
GAGTTCATTGGCTGTATATCATACATACATCATGTATAAGGAGTTCAAGGCCAGATTACACTACATAAAACACCAACAAGGAGGTTGTAGAATGTTCAGGGACTAAGAATGCTTGCTGACTAGAATGTGTATCCCTGCACCTATGTAACAAGCCAGGCCTGTCTCAAATACCTGTACCCGCAGTGGCAGAGTCTGGAGGATTGCTGGGACCTGCTGGCTTCCAGCCTAGGGAAGAAAACACAAGACCCAGGTTCAGAGAGAGAACCTGCCTCAAAGGAACAGGAGGAGGGTGACAGACAAGGACATTCTACTCTCTCTCTGACTTCCATATGGTACAGGTGTACACACACACACACACACACACACACACTCATAAACACAAACAAAAAGTAGTTTTTTTAAAGACCCCTCCAACTCAAAACAAGAAAAAAAAGTATTTATTACTTACATAATGAATCCACCCTGGTTTATGTTCATCTTATAACAACACAGTTGTATACAACAGATTTTTGTTTTCTTTATTAGAGGAAAGAACTCCTAAAGGTGAAAACGTTTGGGGTTCGTGAAAGCAAGAGAATGGCCCTGAGCAGCTGAGTCAAACAGCAAAACCAGCGGAGCATCGTTCCTTCAGAGAGCACCTCGCCACTGAAGAGCACCAGGTCACTGGGGAGCACCACGCTGCTGTGGAGGAGAGCACCACGCTGCCGTGGAGAAGCTGCTCGCTCACTCACAAGGCAGAGAACAGAAAGCCTGCTGGGGACTTCCCCACCTCCCCAGCTGAGGGCTGGGGTGTTGCTCATCTGGGAGAACCTTGCCTAGCACACTGATCTTGGTGTTCCCTGTCCCCTTGTTTCTTGAACAAAAATATGAGAAGCAGAGCAGTCTCCTTCTTCACCCAAAGAGCACAAAAGCTGATGATATGAGGTCATCACCTGCCTATAAGTGATCTCACCTCTTGTCACGAAGGTGCAGCCCAGACATGGCCTCCCTACAGTAAGGTGAGAACTGGCCCGGGCCCACTGTGTCTTCCCCAGGAGCCTCTCCTCCCTCTCTAGCAGCTCCAAACTGGGGCAGATGACCCACCCTCCACCCGACAGCCTGTGAGAATGAAGCTCCGCCTTAAGGTGGGAGTGTCTGGCTGGGGCTACTTCCTGGAAGCCACAGGGCCAGGCTGCTGGTCTGAAAGTTCATGAGCCACCGAGGGTGACATGCCCTGTGACTCAGCATGATGACAGATGAGAATTAATTCTAGACTCAACATTAAATGGGAGCTTTTAGACACGTCTGCGGGGCAGGCTGAGTCAACCCCAGTGGGAAACGCAAGAGTCACTGGTGAAGTCCAGGGCTGGGAAAATCCTAGAAAAACATTGATGGCCTCGGGGCTGGGATGTTGCTCACCTAGGAGTACCTTGCCTAGCATGCAGAGGTTCTCAGTCCCCAGCACTTCGAGCCTGTGACCCCAGCACTCAGGAGGCAGACACGGGGTTATGGTCAAGTTCATCTTGGCCTGCACAGTCTGAGGCCATTGTGGGCTGGCGAGGCCATTGTGGGCTGGCGAGACCCTCTCAAGAAAATAAACAAAGAATTCCTAGCCTGGGCTGGGAGACAGTTCTCTGAGCTCTGCCCTGTGTTAGTGTTACACCCTGGATTCCATTTATCTGCCACATCTACTGTACAGCTGACATCCTTTACCAAGGGAGAATGGAATTCATGACTTCCTGGATTATTAGGTGACTGAGGGTGGGGAGCATGACTCAGGATCCAGTGCTCAAAACTACTGCCCCCCATAGCCCAGATACATGAGAAAGGAGTGGGCTGTGGAGAAAGCTAGTCCTGTAAACACAAGGCTGTTGGGAGTCGTCAGTGGGGAGGTTGTAGTGATTGTGGGAGACCTGGTGTGTCGGCAATCTCTACTTTCTGTTCAGTGTTGGTGCGAACTGTTCTGAGAAATACATTCTATTTAACATAAAAGTCGGTTAGCCTGGTGGTAATGGTATACACCTTTAATCCCAGCACTTGGGAGACAGAAGTAGGCAGACATCTTTGAGTTTGAGGCTAGCTTGATCTACAGAACAAGTTCTAGGATAGCCAGGACTACAAAGAGAAATCCTGCCTAAAAAAAAAAAAAACCAAAATAATAATAATAACAATAATGATAATATAAAAGACTAGATAGATAGTGAAAAGATGGACGGGGACCAGTGATGGAAGGGGATGTCTCAGTGGGACCATGCTGAGGCATCTCTTCTCCCTGAGGGACCAGCCACAGGATGACAGTATAGCATAGAATAGAGTTTATTCAGGGCATGGGGAGGGGAGCCAGGAGGGTAGTAGAGGCAGAGAGAGAGAGAGAGAGAGAGAGAGAGAGAGAGAGAGAGA
>NW_021605170.1:3321908-3326356 GCF_004785775.1 Grammomys surdaster | reverse complement strand
GACAGGCAGACAGACAGATAAATGGATGGATGTTGCCTGAGGCAGGTAAGGGCACTTGCCTCCAGGCCTGACAACCTGAGTTTAATCACAGGATCCACATAGTAGGAGAAAATAGACTCCTCCAGGAAGTTGCTCTCTAAATGTGTACACACACACACACACACACACACACCTCTTGATCAATCTACGTAATAACAATAACCTTTTTTAAAAATTGGCTGATGGGCTGGAGAGATAGCTCAGTGGTTAAGAGCACTGGCTGCTCTTCCAGAGGTCCTGAGTTCAATTCTCAGCAATCACATGGTGGCTCACAACCATCTGTAATGGGATCTGATGTCCTCTTCTGGTGTGTCTGAAGACAGCTACAGAATACTCATAGATTATTTTTTTAAAAGTTGGCTGAGATAAACACCATAGAATACATCTCTTTTTGGGCGGAGAGACAGCTCAGTGGTCAAGAGCACTGGCTGCTCTTCCTGATGTCATGGGTCCTGATGTCCCGGGTTAGATCCCCAGCACTCACAGCCTTTGGGGTCTCCAGTTCCACATCCGTGAAATAAAGTAACACTGTCAGCCGCTTTGTGCTGAAACAAGTTCTCACTAAGTAGCTTAGGCTGAGCTCAAACTTCCCATCCTCCTGCCTCAGCCTCCCAAGCGCTGAGATTACAGCCACCAGCCACCACTGCAGGAGCACTGTTTTATGGAAATGCTGCAGGCGTGGATCCATCCCTGGTGACGTTGTCCCCACTGCCCTGCTGGAACTCTTGCCACCTTGTTTTGGCCTGTGACATCTGTCATCATCTCCATCTTGTGTGTCCGGATTCCACCAGGACTGAGACTTCTGTGTTTCACCATGCATCCTCAGGCCCAGAAACGCCTTCTGTTATGTAACATGTCCTTGGTGGATATCTAATGAGATAATAAATTCTATTACAAGCCAAACATCTAACTCAGACTCTTTTTTTTTTTTTTTTTTTTTTTTTTTTTGAGACAGGGTTTCTCTGTGTAGCCCTGGCTGTCCCTGGAACTCACTCTGTAGACCAGGCTGGTCTCAAACTCAGAGATCCACCTTTACCTCCCAAGTGCTGGGATTAAAAATAGCACATTTTGTCGAAGGTTGAAAACATACTGGTATAGAAATCTGAATGGCTCCACGCCAGGTCCTGAGTGACTCAGGGTGCTGTCACAATATGGCAGCTCCTTGTGCCCGTGCTTCAGAGGCTTCACAGAAAGGGACAGCTGACATCCTGTGACATCCATCTACCCAACTGCCCTCTAGTCAACAGCTCAGCTTCTGGTTTGCTTCCCAGGGTGAGATCAGATATCAGCAGGTTATGCTTCCACCAGGGCTCTGAACATGAGTGTTACACACTTTCAGAATTTCACTGGATGCTTAGAAGGACATGGGACACATATCCAGAGCCATTCCTAATAACGCGCGGATAGTTACAAGAAGCAAACAGAGACTTGGAGGAACAGCAGAGCAGAAGGCTGAGATGGCATCGGGGCTGAGGGCCTCGAAAAGGCAGTGATTGGCAGAAAAAAGGAAAAGACCCTGGGCTCCCAGCTCTATGACAAGCATTCTCCTCAATGCACACACTGGCTCTGCACAGCCAACAGCAGCAGTCTTTCTTGTATTTTCTTGAAAGCTGAGTATCTTACTCTATGCCTCAGTCTTACTTGCTTACTTACTCTCTCTTACTCTCTCTCTCTCTCCCCTCCCCCACCTTGATGTCAAATTCATACCCCCCAAGTCGCAAAAATAAATAAGACTCTGCCTCAAAAATAAAAGCAAAGTGGAGTGGGTGTGGGAGATGTGGGGTGGGGTGGGTGGCAGAGACACATCACAGCCCCCTCCACTCTACACATTCCCCTCCCCCTTCTCATCATTATCCTACTTTGCATTGTTAAAAACTGGGCAAACAGCATGAGCCACCCCCAGAACAGTGTGGCACAGACATGTCTTTGTAGAAATCCCAGGATGTCACATTGAACTTGTTGGGAGTGTAGGATGGACCACTAGCTCCTCCAGTGTCAGCCTCTGTGGCAAACCGAGAACATTCCATTCTTCACCACCTGGGGACGTTACAGGGGAGGTTAAAAGAATTCGGAAGGAATTCGAAGATCTTTTCTCGTGGTCACAGGTGTTGATGCACGCACCCCGGCTGACAAAGCCTGGGCCACGGCCAGCTGTGATGGTTGGTGATTTTTCAAAAGGAGAAGCCAAAGTTTGACAAAATGATACAGCACATCTGGTCTGGTCTGTCCTCTAACACAATGGATGCCAACAAATGATCGCTCTAAAATAGCCTACCAGCCAGGTCTGCTGCTACCCATGTAGCTCCTGGCTCAGTAAAGCCCCACAGCCTGCTCCTGCCAGAAGTGCTTCTAAAACAAAATAAATTGAAGTTCACTTACTTCCACATTACAAAACCATGTTGTCAGTTGCCAACTTCATTTTTCTAATGTTCTCTTCTTACCCAATAACCTAGGCCTGGTGCACTGGGCGGAGTCCAGCTTGGGGGAATTCCATTCTGGCCTCCATAGTCTTGTAAGGAGTTGACTGGACATGTTGTTATTCCTCCTTTCTCCTGCTGTCCTCTTTTCCATCCGACTAACGTGCTTCATCCCCAAAGAATGAGAGGGCTGGAAGGGAGGGACTTCAGAAGAGGACTGTGCTGAATGCAGGAGGGAGTGCAGAGATTTTAGCCCAGGAACTTGCAGTGGTCTCAGGTAAAACAACCAATGTAAACTTATCTCTCACTAGCTTACAAATGAATGAAAACTCAGACTATGGTTATTTTATTTGGCTTTGACAATTACTGGGGGGTAACCCCCTAATCTACTGTTCTAACTGGTGGCCAGCTACCTCCCCAGTGGTGTACCCCAGACACTTGCTGTTTCTCCTGGGTATGTGCTCACGGTCCATTTTTCTTCGTGTCAGCTTCCTCCTCTCTCTTGTTCTCCTGGTCTCTCCTCCTCTCTCTTCTCTGGCCCCAACCAGGTAACTCAAAGTCCACCCACCTCTAACCTCTCCAGCAATTGGCTGTGGCCAAATTTATTTAACCAATAGCTTTAACTCAAGGAACAGGGTTTGCACAACAAAAGCTTGTAAACACAAAAATTCACTCAGAGGCCTAGATCTGCGGGTACAGAGTTTAGCATCACAATACATAGCAACAGACCAAACCTCAACAGTCTAAGAAAGCAAAGTCTAGCTTCATTCACTTAATAAATATCAAGGTTCTTTTTTGCTAGAGTATGTAGTGTGTGTGTATGTAATATGTACTGTGTATGTACATGTGTGTACATGCATGTGAGGACAGAGATTGATATCAAATATCTTCCTCCTCCTCTCTCAACCTTACTAACAGGCAAGTTCTTTCCCTTGAACCCACTCACCTATTCAGCTAGCTAATCTCCCCCTCAGGATCCCATCTCTACCTTCTGAATGCTGGGATTAAAGGCAGGCTCCCATGCCCACCCAGTATCTGCGGATTTACTCCGGTGCTGGAGACCCAAGCCCGAGTCACCACACTTACTACTAACCCTATCAAGGGGATTCTAGATATTATTTGCAACAACACAGCATGCAGCAGGAAATAAGTTTCTTCACCTATAGAGGGAAAGGCTTCTGGGCGGTGGTGGTGCACACTGTTAATCCCAGCACTTCTGAGACAGAGGCAAGCAGATCTTTGTGAGTTCAAAGTCAGCCTGCTGTATGTACTGAGTTCCAGAACAGTCTAAGCTACATAGTGAAACTCTCTCTCTCTCTCTCTCTCTCTCTCTCTCTCTCTCTCTCTCTCTCTCTCACACACACACACACACACACACACACACACACACACACAAAGGCACAAGTCAGACTATCTTCCCCGCTATGGGTCTCAGATATTATAACTACAGTAGAACGGATGAGTAGTGTACTATGTTAAAATTAATGTTTAATTTACACATATGTGTGACTATGTACATAAGAACCCATGTGCTTTCAGAGGCTAGAAGAGGATTTCAAATCCCATGTGGCTTGTGGTTACAGAATGTTGTGAGATGCCCAGCGTGGGTGCTGGGAACCAGACTTGAATCCCTTGCAAAAGCAGCAAGCATTTCTAACCACAGAGCCACCCCTCCAGCCTGTTTTGCTTGGACTTTTGTTTTGTTTGTAGATGGAACAACTGTGACAGGAAAGATCTATAGAGAGACTATCTGAGAGTGGGGCACTTTGCCTTCCTCTGAGTTCCACTGGAGTCTGTCAAGTTGCAGAAGCCTAAAGATCCAAGAAGACAAAAGCCAAGATTTAACCACATGGGCTATCAACCTAACACTGTCCACTGACGCACATTCCTCCCCCAAGTCCATTCAACTATACTTCTGTCTGGTCGTGTGGGACACAAGCAAGAGAAGAGGAGAGGAGAGGAGAGGAGAGGAGAGGAGAGGAGAGGAGAGGA
>NW_021605170.1:3311567-3321808 GCF_004785775.1 Grammomys surdaster | reverse complement strand
GGAGAGGAGAGGAGAGGAGAGGAGAGGAGAGGAGAGGAGAGGAGAGGAGAGGAGAGGAGAGGAGAGGAGAGGAGAGGAGAGGAGAGAGAAGGGAAGGAGCCTTTTACGCATCTTCATCCACTCCTGTGAAATCTGCCTGTGGCAAGATGAAGAAGCAGAAGCTGCTCGTGACTTACAAACAGGTGGCATTCTGGGAGGGGTATTGCTCTGACCACAAACCAGTGACATCATGTTTCCTGCCCCTTTATCAACAATGGCAAATATCAATGTCACAGTCAGAATGTGAGGGTTTCAGGGCAAGTCAGGCAGAAGAAAGCTGGACTTCCCACCTAATGTAGGCCTCCTCTGTGCAGCCCTCAGAGGGAGTCCTTCTGCATCCTCTCCCTCCACAGATGAGATCAGGTATAATCGGGTGAATGCAATTTTACTGTGCATTGTTCTTTTGGCTAGGAGGGTTGTTGACTGTGGCTCTTACTGCCCAACATTGCACTGTAAAGGGAGAACGTGTGGACACAGAAAGTCATATCTTCAAGAGGAGCCAAGCCCCAGGCTCTAAGGTTCCAGTCATACAAACATGAAGACCTGAGTTCTGACATGGGTGTCTATGGACACAGACGTGGTGATTCACATGTGTAATGCATTCTTATTTTATTCCCTTTCCCAAAGAATTGTGAATTCCTTCAAAGAATCCACTGCAGTCCCTCCTATATTAGGCACTCTTTGCTGTTCAGGGCTTTTAATTCATTGACAACTACTTTTTACAAGATTTCTTTCTCTTTCCTTTGAAACTAATATTTCCTTGAGAGTAAGGGTCTTTTTGTATTTAGCACTGAAAACCTCAAACAGTGCAAAGACATCATTCAGTGGCATTTGTGAAACAGGCTGCTTTAGCCATTTGCTCAGAAATCTGAACCCAACTAAGTGGGCTGTAGTTTCTGATTTATTTTTATTCACTCCTGACTCCTCCCCATAACTCCTCCTAGATCTACCTCTCATCTCATGCTCCACACCCCCAACTTCGAAGTTGTGTCCTCTCTTTCTGTGACTTCCTCCTGCTCACAGGGCTCCTTGGAGATGGCCCTCAGAGACTGTACATGGCATCTGCAGCATTCTGCCCCTCCTCCCAGGTTCACATTGCGCTAATGCAGAGACCTGCAGTTCAGTACAGCAGATCACTGCCCAGTCCATGCCTGGCTCACTGCCCAGTCCACGCCTGGCTAACTGCCCAGTGTGGTAAATAAAGTTTTATTGAAATACAGCTGTGACTATTCACTCTCAAAGTGCCAAGGGCTGCTTCTCATTCTAACATAGACTTGAATAATTTCAACTGAGGCTTTCAGGTACAGGAAGCCTAAGACAGGATTTCTATAAGAAAAAAATCAGAATTTGATTTTGAGTGTTCATATTCTTTTAAGACAGTTTATGGCTTCTTTCTATCGCTTCATCCATGTTTGTTTCCTTTTTCTCTTTGCTCATCCTTTGATCTGCTGTCAGAATTTGAAAACTACTCTAGCCATTCACTGAGAACAATGACTTGTGGGCCCTTTGCTAAGATCTTCCATCCCAGGTTCATCTGTTCTCTCTGTGTTTTCCTTTCTCTATTTTAAGATAGGGTCTTATGTTGCCGAGTCTGGTCTCAAACTTGAAATCATAGATCACCGTAAAGTTCTGACTCCCTGTCAACAATGCAGGAGTCCTGGGATTAAAAATGCACACCTGTAGGAGGAGCTAATGTGGGAGGAGTTAGGAGAGGAAGAGGAGGAGTTGGGAGAGGAAGAGAAAAAAGGAAGAGGAGGAGCTAGAGAGGGCAGAGATGTAGCCTTTGATTAATCTATAAGAATTAGAGTATCTTTCTCTTACTGGGCCCGCATGGATGACGGAATGGTCTGTGCAGTGCCCTGCCTTGCGGAGACAGCGTGGAAGACTGGCAGAGCCACCTCTCACGCTGGCATCTAAACAGAAACACACTGGTGTTTCTGACAGGCCGGTTCTAGCTGCAGCGCGCACATGGCCTCAGGATGAGAAACATGGCGGCTGGGCTAGGCGGAGCCACTGCAGCTTAGATGGTCGGCTTGACCAGAGGCTGATTTTAAATAATTACAACAACACACACTGACACACTGTTGGAACCCAGGGCTTCATGAGAGCTAAGTGGGAACTCTGTCCGGCTGAGCTGTCTGTGTTCTAAGCCTAAAATTGTTACCCTGGGAATTTGAGGAGGAAGATGGTTCATGCTTAGCTTCCCTGTGCAGGCTATGTTCTCTGAGGATGCTGTGCTCCTCTGGCTGCAGTTCTCTGCGTGAGAACTCACCAGTGTGGTCTCTTCTCAGACATACCACTGCTTTCTTCAGGCTCACCCCAACATGTGCCACTGGAGGCTTATTTTTAAAGTAACCCGCCTCTTGTGATTAAATGATAACTTTGATTTTTTTCTTTTTCATTTCATGAAATGTTTAAGATACTATCTGTTCTGGCTGTCTCACATCCACTTGATACAAAAACTAGAGTCACCTGAAAGGAGGGAACCTCATCAGAGAAGATTCTTCCATAAGATCCAACTGTAAGGCATTTTCTTAATTAGGGATTGATGGAAGAAGTCCCAGCATATTGTGGGTGGTGCCATCCCTGGGCTGGTGATCCTGGGTTCTATAAGAAAGCAAGCTGAGCAAGCCATGAGGAACAAGCCAGTAAGCAGCACCCACCATGGCCTCTGCCTCAGATCCTGCCTCCACGTTCCTGCCCTGCTTCAGTCCCTGTCCTGACTTCCCTCTATGATGAACAGCAATATGAAAGTGTAAGCCAAACAAACCCTTTCCTCCTCAACTTGCTTTTGGTCATGGTGTTTTGTCACAGCAATAGACACCCTATCTTATGACTATTAGGGTACAGAGGAAACCCAGACACACTTCCTTAGCAGTAGTGAGCTCTCAGGGTGACAATTCACTCAATTTCTCCTCCCCTCCAACCAGTTCTGCTTGGTTAACTTCAGGGGGTGAATGGGGCACCCCTCAAAATGTCTTGATGTTTCGGACCCTCACACTTCAGAACACAACTATAGTGCAAACAGTCTGTGTAGCTACAGCCAAGTTCAACAGAGGACATACAAGTGAATCTTTATGAAGACAGGGGACCAGGAGCACAGAGAGAGAACACCCAGCACTCAGGGTTGAAAGGGCAGAAAAGAGCTACAGAGAAGCCCTCTGGGGACAACTTTTAATATACACACACATGCACACATACATACACACACATGCAAAAATAAACAGACCTTAGAGGCTTGGCTGGGATGCACTAAGGGAATTTTCCCCAATAAAATCTGTTGTTCCCTCCCAATTCCAACAATCTAATATCGAAACCCACATGTAGCAAATATTTGCCACACGCCAAGCACATTTCCAGCTCTAACAGCCCCTAACTCATCAATCACCGTGCTGACCCTGGCGTCACTATTCCCATATGAGGAGACGGCTCAGAACCATGTGCAGGATTCCTCAACCTGGCTTTCAAATGAGCCTTGGCCAGCCTTCAGCCCAGCTCTCCATATAGACCTGACTTCACCTTCATCAGCTGTCTCTCCAAGTAAGCTAACAAGGGAAAAACAAAATGAGTTAATTCGATCCTATGATGTTGACATGGGAGCCTGGAAACTGAGACTCGAAGACTGAAGGTGAATCTTCCATTTCCTACATAGGTGAGGCGCGAACAGACATGTAGCTCTGTGATTGGGTGAGGCTCCAGACATGTAGCTCTGTGATTGGACAACAAAGGAGTAATAGACATAACTGTAACAGATTGGCTAGGGAACCTAACAAGTTCTGTCCAGTTCTTCAAGGCTTCTGTGTAGTGCCTTCCCCTAGGTTTGAAGCAAGACCCCTTCTGAAATTGAGGTCTTCTGGTCTTATGACTACTGCAATTCATCAGAAGGAGGTGGGCAGGATGTCTCTGGTCAGTTCAGAGGCAGAGAGGCAGAAACTGGCATGTTAGGGTGCTGTTCCTTAGCCTGGTGGTTAGTTTTGTGGGAAGGGGTCTCAGGCTTATTTATATAATTCACCTTTTCTAGTTCAGTTTTTTGAGAAAATGTCGAATGTAGCTGAGGCTACCCTCTAACTATGTAGCCAAGGATGGTCTTGAACTCTTGATTGTTCTTGCTGCCACCTGCAGAGTGAATTCATGGTTTGCCCTTGCTAGGTGAGCAGTGTCTCAGTGGAGGCATCTCCAGCCCCTTTGCAGAAGAGTCCTAGTTTTTGCCGTTTACCTTGAGGGAGAAAGGGAGCAGGAGACAGTACTACTGGAGTTACTAGGATGCTGGAGTCCCTGGGTCCTGGCAGCACTCACCATACTGGGCCTCTCATTATCAATAGGAGGACCAGATCAGTAATGGTGAAAAGCAGACAGGGTGAGGATTTACTCAGTGTAGCCACATTGGGAAGAGGTCCAGCCACTCCCCATCCATCTTTGGAGTCCTGGCTTGAGGTTTTAAATAGAGGGTAAGAGGTGTGGGTAACACAGCAGACCTGGGAAGATATGATCTCACTTAGCATCATTGTCTGCTTCAGGTTCTCCCACAAGATGGTCCAACATCTGCCAGAACTCCATGAAATCTCTTTCTAGGAAATAAGTTCCACCTGTGGCCTCAGCCACAGCCCTGTTCTCTTATTCCCACCATGAGACACGTTGACAAATTCCACGTCTCAGGAACCATTGTTTTGATAATCCAATAGTCAGAGGGAGGAACAAGTGTCTCTTCAGATTATTATCCTGCCAGGTTGGTAACAGGAGGACCAGAGGTAAAGTACATGTGCGACCGCACATTAGAGCATCACTTTCCAGTCCCCCACACCAGCCTGCTGAGACTGCGGTCAGACGGTCAGAACCTGGCTAGCCTTGCCAGTTTTCAGCATGCCAGCCATTTAGGATGGCTCTCACCCAGGGGAAACTGAGTTCCTGGCTGGAAGTAAATAAAGAAAAACTTCTTGATTTGTGTTTATTTGTTTGTTTGTTTTAAAGATTTATTTATTTATTTATTTATTTATTTATTTATGGATATGATGAGCACACTATAGCTGTCTTCAGACACCCCAGAAAAGGACATTGGATCCCATTACAGATGGTTGTTAGCTACTATGTGGTTGCTAGGAATTGAACTCAGGACCTCTGGAAGAGCAGCCGGTGCTCTTAACTGCTGAGCCATCTCTCCAGCCCCCCCCCCCTTGTTTTTTATTTTTATAATTTAATGTATATGAGAGCTCTGTCTTCATGAATGCCTGCAGGCTAAAAGAGGGCACCAGATCTCATTATAGAGGGTTCTGAGATGCCAGGTGGTTGCCTAGAATTGAACTCAGGACCTCTGGAAGAGCAGCCATTACGCTTAACCACTGAGCCACTTCTCTCACACCTTGAGAAACCTCATGAAATCTTAATTTGAAGGTGAATGTAGCATCGCCTACTGGGGAGGGTCATCCCAGCTCTTGGGAGATGGATGCAGGAGGATCTGAAGTTCAAGGTTATCCTCTGCTAGATAGTGATTTCAGGGCCCAACTGGCTAGCAGAGAGCCTGTTGAATAAGAAAACTGAGAGGGATAGGAGAAACGAGAAAAGGAAGGCGAGAAGGAGGATGGGGCAGAAGAAACAAATAAATCTGGATTCCACAGTATCAACTGAAGAGCTGAGAGAGTGGACACACATTGATTGGTGCAAAAGACTCTACAAGTCCAGGCACTGATTTGCAGCTTTGAGATTCTAACCCAGGGTACAGGGTTTCTCTGTGCAGCCCTGGCTGTCCTGGAACTCACTCTGGAGACCAGGCTGGCCTCGAACTCAGAAATCCGCCTGCCTCTGCCTCCCAAGTGCTGGGATCAAAGGCGTGTGCCGTCACTGCCCCGCCTGAGGTGCATTTCCAAGCCAGAAAATATACTTTTGATCCAAAGTTCATTACCTTTGTATTTAAGGACAATTAATCAGCCCAACTTGGCAGCTGATACTTACACTGAGCACTAAAGATGAAAGGCAATAATTCGCTTGCTAAATGAAAGAGGAGCTCAACTTTGAGGAAGAGACTCTGTCACTGAAAGCAAATTACAAGCTGATTAAATACCAGTAAACACGGTAAACTCAAAGCCTCAACAAGCCGCAGGGTTCCTAAGGAAGAAAGCAGTTAGGGCACAGGAAACACTGAGCACAGACAGGTCTAAGAAGGCAACCTCAGCAGCCCAGCTCTGCCACAATACAGAAGCAGGAAGAGATTTGCAGGAAGTGCTCTGTAGCTTGAGCTGACAGGAAGCTCCCCACACCCACAGCAGCCCAGCCTCCCCTGTGAGCTTGGAGGGGTTCAACAGCCAAGTCCAGATGGCAGCAGCTAAAGGGGCACTTGTTATTGCAACACAGGAAGTATTGGCAACCGCTATTTAGAAGGGTTTGGGTTGTATTCAATCTGGAAGTTTCACAGTCCCTCTCAAAAAGCCAAGGACTTAAGAACCTTGCCTCTCATCCCTGCAGCCACAGGAAGAATCCATGCAAATCCCCACAGGAGCTGCCATCCCCAAGTGGCAGCTGGGACCGGTGTCTACAGGGAGAAGCCCTGATAGATACCAACTCGCAATGGCCTAGAGCTTGTACCTCTGCAGTTAGTCTGTGAAGCCTGGGGAAAGGGCTGAGCTGTGGAACAGAGAAAGTCGGGGTCCCTCTGTGCTCACCAACCAGGGATCCCTCAGACTAGGAGTGGAGCTGCAGGGACCGGCTGTGGCGCAACATCTGTACATCTGCAATTCTAGCTCTAGAGGTGCTGGAGACAAAGGAATCGGCCACTGAGTGTCATCTTAAACCACATGTGGAAGCCAGTCTGGGTGTGCAGTGAGACCTCCATCTCAAAAAGAAAAATGGGGGAGCCGTTATAGGGAGGAAGCATGGCTGACTTATGCATTGGCTTGGAGATTGACCTCAGCAAAGAATAGACAATAGACACTGTTCGTGGGTGTGATTATTTCTATAGCCCTGAGCCCCACCCCCAGGCTTCTGGGATCCTCAAGTTGAGCAGCTGTGTGCTCTCCCAGTCTAAGCAAAGGATGTACATTGGAGGCTGCCAGCTGCAGGGTTAGCTCTGCAGTCCTTCACCTGTCACCTCTGGCTTCCAGCCCTCTCGCCCTAAGTGATCCTTTTACTGAACGTGAACTGTTGGTAGGGTAGAGCAGACCGCAAGCTCCTCTTTGAATTTAAATGGGAGCATCCCAGTGTAAGTGGCAAGGGATGGTGGACGGAGAAAAGGAGGGAAACAATATACAGTAAGAACAATGGTGGAAGGCAGGGGAGGAAGCCTTTCTGGGCTGGGATGAAGTCACTTCCTTAGCCAGAGCTGACTGAGGATGTCACTGCTTTCCTAATAAGGAAGCTCTGGAAGTCGGAAGATGGTAAACTTGAAACTCACTGCATCGTAGACACCATTCTGTCTTCATCAACAGAGAAATTTATAACAAACAGAAATGCATTGGTTCATGGTTCTGATGGCCCAAAATTCCAAAATGAAAAGGCCAGTACCTCTAAGAGGCGTCTTGCAACAGGGCAGCATGGCATCAAGGCAGCAAAGCATCATGGGACAGAAAGCCAAGATCCGTGGAAGTCAGTCAGTCTCTGTGGAAGGAACTCACTGCTATAGTAATGGTAGCGCTGGGAGCAAGGCACCGCAGTGTATGCAATCCCAGCTCACAGGAGACTAGGAAGAAAGATCAAGAGTTCAGTCCAGGCTGCATAGCAAATCGGATCTAAAAACGAATTACAATAAATAAATAAATAAATAAATAAACAAATAAATCATCTTTTAAAAGCATGGAGCCTTTATCTACTACCCTCCCTTAAGTCTTCCGAACACTCTTGTGTCCAAGATTAAGTGTCTAGAACATAGTTTTTGGAGAACACTCTAGACTACAGCGTATTCTTAACCAACTGGTTCAACTGACTGTTAAGAGGATACAATTCTCCATCCACAAGCTGGGTCTTTCTTAACAAACCTTGTGATTGCCCCAGGAGTACAGAACTCTTAGGGACTGTACAGAACTGAGCAGTGTGCAGAGGCACACACGTAATGCTTGGGAAGTGGAGGCAGGAGGATTGGGAGTTCACAATTGTCCTCCACCACATATCGAGATCAAGGGCGAGTGGAGCCTGCGTGAGATCTTGACCTTGTCTCAAAAAAAAAGTTGGGGTACATTTTGGGTGAGGAACTGAAATGAAGGTTAATGCCTAATATCTTGGGGACTAACTGAAAATAAGAACGATCAGGAATACAGGGTGTGGCCAGAAGGAAGTGGCTACAGGATAGAGAAGGCAGCTCTGGGAAGGTTCTGGGACCCAGAGGTTCCAGACTCTGGAGAAGAGGGCTTGGGATCTAGAGAGCCGAAAGGTAAGGCTTTTGACAAAACATGATTCCTCACAGTGCTTTGCCCAGCCTCCTACTCTAGCAAAGCAGAAGCAAAGATGGATTTTACTGAACGAAATCTCTGGGTCTCACAGCGTTGCTCTGAGCCTCGTCAGCGTCGTTTCCCTAAAGACAACTCTGAGTCCCAGGAGGCTTCTGCCAACCCTGAAGAAGCTGGTGTGGGCTTGAATCTGTTCATATTCCGTGATTGTAAGCAGAACAGAGCTCACTAGCCAGCCTACACTGCCAAAGCTGGTCCACGTGGAGTTTCTTTTCTGCAACCAGAAAGGTGTTTGTGTTGGCTGGATGGGGCCGTGTATCCTAGGGTCAGGCTCCGGGGCTGGACGAAAACAAACAATCCTTTCTTAAAAGTGACCCGGAATGAAGCAACTCCTGTCAAAATCTCAACAGGTTTCTGTGCAGGGTTAGACAGATTTATGTGGAAAGGAAACAGCCATGTCAGCCAATTTGGGGGGAAAAAAGAAAACTGTAGAAGCATGCCTCTCAATGTGGACATTTGTGTGTAGCCACAGCGTCAAGACAGTGTTCATGGAGTGGAGAGGAGGCAAGGAGATGACTGGAAAGAGCACAGAACCCAGAAATATGTTGGGGGACCGCACAACAGTGATCCTAGCTCTTGGGAAGTGGAGGTGCAGCCAGCCCAAGCTACGTAGTGGATGACCTATTGGATAAATAGGTAATGCCCATGTACTTTGATGTAGACCTACTAAGTCCCTCTGCATGTTGACTAAAGAGTAAATGTGAGCCAATGGGTACAAGGCTGCCTTTCAACAGCCTGAACCCCCCAGCTTACACACAACAGATTCAAAATGGATTCTGGACCGAAACAGAATCCTTAGGACTGTGAAGCTACTTAAAAAGAACAGAGTCACCAGAAAAAATTTAAGGGACTAGGAGAAGAATTCTTAAACTCAAGACAAAAAGTACAATACATAAAAGGAAAAAATGTATATACTGGACCTCTTCAAAATTAGAAATATTTCCTTTGTGGGGGAAAAAATCCTGTAAAAAGGGATTAAAAAGACAAATTAAGAGTGGAAAAAATATTTACAAATTATGTCTGACAAAGGCCTTGTATCCAGAATACACAGAAAACTTAAAATTCAACATTTTAGAGAGAAAAAAAATGTATTTGTTCCCTCAAAATTGTACATTGAAATGCTAACCCGAAGCAATGAGATGACCAGGACCTGCGCATAGAACATGGAGGGAGAGTCCCTCAGGACTGGGACACGGACTCCAGAGAACTCAGTGAGGATGCAGTGTAGAATCCCTCCTGCGCTGAACAGTAGACCCTAATCACACAGCAAAGCTGCTGGCACCCAATCTTAGATAGAGTTCTCAGCCTCTGGAACACTGAGAACTCTATGTCGGCCATTCGTAAATCCACCTGTGGTGCCCCATCACAGCCAGCAGGTTAAAGGTAAGAAGCCAAGGCCTCCCTAGTATCCCAACTTCCTCGTTGCTCTGGGGACCACTTGACTTGGGATCATGAGCAAGGGTGGAATACAGTAAGAACTCCTGTGTCCTGCCCAGAAATTCTGATGTAGTATGCCTGGATGGGACCAGAGCAAACTGCATGAACTGAACATGCTAGCTTAGGCCTGTAACCCTAGCACTCAAGAGGCTAAAGCAGGAGGATGACTGAGAGCTCAAGACCTGTCTGAGAACACAGTGAGTTCAAAGCTTTGCAGGCTATACAGGGAGAGCCTTGGACAAAGGAGGAGAGGGGGAAGGAAGGGAGGAAAGGGAGAGAGAGAAAGAGAGACAGACAGAGAGAAAGAGAAAGACAGAGAGAGAGAGGGAGGGAGAG